>NC_045744.1:30209025-30214291 GCF_008692095.1 Etheostoma spectabile
TTTAGACAGCTGGGGACTTATTTTGATACACTAGTTAGGGCATGGAATTGAATATTGTTAGGGAGTAGTAGTCACATAGTTTTCAGATTTATCTATCATATAATCAAGAATATAATAAAACTAAAGGAGACTGGCATACAGCCCGATCCGGTGGGGAGAGTTCTAGCCGGCCGGGCTGGGGCCTCTTACTCGTCTCTTGGTTTTGCTGTAATAGTTTTAGACAGTGGGGACTATTTTGATACACTGAGCTCCTCTCTCCTCTATCTTTCATTTTCATTATGTGCCATGTCCAAGAATGCTTGTTACTAACCTATTCTGGGGAGTCATTCCCCGGAGTCTATGTCTTTTCCCAGCAGTTCTGGATACGAGAGGCTCCGAATCAGGGTAGCAGCTGTGCCATGGTCGCTACACGTTCTGTGATGCCGTCAATCTCAAATGCGGTGCCCTGCTACGTCCGCAGTCCTGCAACGTCCTGCTACGTCCTGCTACGTCCTGCTCGTCTGCTGTGCCTTGTAATGCCGCACAGCGTCCTGCTATGCCATGAACTACTACAAAGAACTCTACAAAAACTATATTTTTTCTATTTTATTGCCACTCTTCATCTAACCCCCGCACCCCCGTAGACACCGCCTACAAGAGCCTGGGTCTGACCGAGGTTTCTGCCTAAAAGGAAGTTTTTCCTCGCCACTGTCGCACTGTTGCTTGCTCTGAGGAAACATAGAACTGTTGGGTCCTTGTAAATTTGGAGTGTGGTCTATCTGTAAATGTCTTGAGATAACTCTTGTATGAATTGATACTATAAATAAAATTGAATGAATTGAAACGCAGAGTAGTTGTAAGGATGTGTTAGCACTTGAAACATTCGTTCATGGTACTGTCCAATGTAAATAAGTATGTGGGAAGCATGTTCTATATATTTGGACTCTAAAGGTCTGCGTTCCATGTCATAATTTGCAGGCCACAATTATATGCAGTCCCTAGAAAAATCCACATCCCAGTCGTAGACCAGCCAAAAACTGGACCCAAATTTTGCTCCTGTGGCCTTGGTGATTTGGACATTTGTTCTTTTTTAAACGGTTTTAAAAGCAGGACCGTAGACTCAGTTGTTTTGAACTGTGGTGCTATTAAAAATTACAATGCAACGGCACACACTTTAGAAATGATGCTATAGCACAAACATTGTGGCATAATGGGACCAATGAGTCTGACTTCGGATCAGACGATTGAGGGTTCAAGTCCCTATGTAAGTTCCTAATGACTTTAAAGAACACAAGCAAATTGCCTCTTTCATTTGTTTGGGAACTCAAGAACTCTGCTTTCACATGTATTTTTAGCAAGGCCAAAACATGTGCATCCCTACAAACCATAACAGCAGTGAGCCCATCCAGAAAAAGGGCACAATTTTGATGGATTTCCCTTGATTGTTTTTTTATTGACAATTTTCTCATTTACACAGGTGAACAGCCCCAGGCCAGGTCGCTAGGATGGTTTGAGTGGGGTGCTAAAAATGCTAAGAACCTGCAGAAACTTTGGGGTACTAAAATTGCTACCCTACGCCAAGACCATCTATATCCACCTTTTGTTTCCAAAATAGGCCATTAACACATCGTAAGCTCAATGTCTATAAGCTCGGCTTTCCATGGCATTTTTAGCAAGGAAAGCACATATGTATCCCTAAGCCAAACCATACAAACAAGGTTAGCCATCAGAAATGGCCTGATTTGACCGTTTCACCTTGTTTTTTTTTTGGAGAGTAATCTTTAAAAATAGGTTAAGGCCCGGCCGGTTAGCTCAGATGGTCAGAGCGTGGGTGCTAAACGCCAAGGTCATGGGTTCAATCCACCATACTGGCCAGCCATGCTCAATAAGCATTGTGAGGCACTCTGCAGTGCACATGTCACATTAGCTGCAAAGGCAGAGATAGTTGTACGGATGTGTGCTTAGCAAGTGAAACATCGTCATGTTATGTACACGTAAAATAACTATGTGGAAGCAGTTTATCTGGATTGGGACTTAAAGGTTGCTTTCCTGTCATATTTGGCAAGGCCAAAATATATGCAGTCCCTAGAACCATTAACACAGCCACGTAGCCATCCAGGAACTGGAACCAATTTGCTCTGCTGGCTTGGTTATTTCGGGACATTTGTGCTTTTGAAACGGTTAAAAGCAGGGTCCCGTTAGCTCAGTTGTTTTGAGGTGGTGCTAAAAATGCCATAGCACCCGGCCACACACTGTAGAAATGATTCTATAGCAAAACCATGGGCCTAAGGACAAAGCCAAGGCGTTCTGACTTCGGATCAGAAGATTGAGGGTTCCAAGTCCCTTGGGGTTCAAAGTTCCTAATGAACTTAAAGAACAAAAGCACATGTCCTTACTTGTTTTGGACTCACGAAATCTGCTTCCCTGTAATTTTTAGCAAGGCCAAACACATGTGCATCCTATCAAATCATACACAGCCGGTAGCCCACCAGGCACGCCCAATTTGCTGATTTCGCCTTGTTTTTTTCCTGGACAATTTTTCTTTACACAGGTGAAAAAGCAGGCGGTCAGCTCAGATGGTTTGCGTGGTGTGCCTAACAAAGCTAAGCACATCTGCAGAAAGAAACTTTGGGGTACTAAATTGCATACACTACGCCCAAGATCATCTATATCCCCCTTTGTTTGCACAAATAGTCAGTAACACCTCGTAAGTCTAAATCTCGATAGCTCTGCTTCCCATGTCATTTTTTAGCACGTACAGAATACATAGCATCCCTACAAACATTACACAGCCAGGTAGCCTATCAGAGTGCCCAATTTTGCTGCGATTGAGCCCTTATTTGTTTCTGGACATTTGCTTTTTAAACAGGTAAAAAAACAGCAGGTTCGATCAGATGGTCAGAGCGCTGGTGCTAATACACGCCCAAGGTCATGGGTTTCAATCCCCATACTGGGCCAGCCATGTTTATTTAGCATTTTGTATGCACTACAGTGTCACGTCACATTACCCTGCAAGTCAGAGATGGTTGCCTGTTTGCGAGTGCAAATCTGACCACACTCTGGTCCAACTTAGAAAAACAAAAGTGGAAGGCATGTTTTATCTTGATTGGGACTCTAAGGTATGCTTATGTGTCCATTTTTGGCAAGGCCAAAACATATGCATCACTACAAACCTACACAGCCAGGTTTAAGCCCATCCAGAACTGGCCCAATTTTTGCTTTGATTTTGCCTTGTTTTTTTCTGGGACAGGCTGGTTAGCTCAGATGGTTTGAGTGGATGATAAAAATGCAGAAGACTGCCGACACCTTAAAGGGGTACGAAATTGCCGAACATACGCCCAAGTCATTTATATCAACCTTTGTTTGCACAAAATAGGACATTAACGCAAACGAAGTCTCATTGTCTATAGCCGGCTTTCCATGTCATTTTTACGCAGAAAGACCCATTGTATCCCTACAAACATACACAACAAGGTAGCCATACAGAGCTGGCCTGATTTTGCCGATTGCACCTTGTTTTTTTTCTTGGACATTAGTCTTTGTAAAAGAGGTAAAAGGCAGGCGGTTAGCTCAGATGGTCAGAGCGTGGTGCTAATACGCCAAGGTCATGGGTTCAATCCCCGTACTGGCAAGCCATGCTCAATAAGCATTGTGCGTGCCCTTGCAGTGCCACATGCACAGTAGCTGCAAAGGTAGGATAGTTGTAAGGAGGTGTGCTGTAAGCAAGTGAAACATTCGTCCTAGTACTGTCCATGTAAATAACATGGGAAGCAGTTCTATCTGATTGGACTCTAAAAAGGTCTGCTTTCCATGTCAATTTGGCAAGGCCCAAAATTATATGAAGTCCTAGAAACCATACCAGCCACGTTAGCCCATCCAGAACGGGACCAATTTTGCTCCTGCTGCCTTGGTTATTTATGGACATTGTCTTTTTTAAACAGTTTAAAAGCAGGCCCTTTAGCCAGTTGTTTTGAAGTGGTGCTAAAAATGCCAAAGCACCGGCACACACTTTAGACATGATACTATCGCACAAAACATGTGGCCCCATGGAAAAGGCGGTCTGGAATTGGAGCAGAGATTGGGGTTACAAGTCCACTTCTGGGGTAAAAAGTTCTAAGACTTAAAGAACAAAAGCAAATTGTCTTTCATCTTGTTTTGGCCTCAAGACTCTGCTTTCCCTGTAATTTAGCCACAGGCCAAAACATGTGAATCCTACAAATCAATGACACAGCCAGGTAGCACATCCAAGAACTGGCCCAACTTTGCGGGATTTCGCCTTGTTTTCTTTCTGGACCTTTTTCTCCTTTACAAGGTAACAGCAGGCGGTTAGCTCACAGATGGTTCGAGGGGGTGCTAAATGCTAAGCACTGCAGGAAACTGTAGTGGGTACTAAAATTGCCATACCCTACGCCCTAAGATCATCTTATCCACCTTTGTTTGCACAATAGTCCTATTAACCACATCGTAAGTCTAAATTCTCTATAGCTCTGCTTCCCATGTCATTTTTAGACAAGTCAGAAACATATGATCCATACCAACATTACACAAGCCGGTAGCCTAGCAGAAGTGGACAATTTGCTTCGATTTCGCCTATCTTCATTTGTTTCTGGGACATTTGCTTTTTCAACAGGTAAAAAAAGGCACGGGTAGATCAGGATGGTCAGAGCGTGGTGCTAAAATCGCCAAGTGTGACGAGTTTGTGTCGGACTACTATAATCTGAGTCCCCTCGACAGCCAGTCCGCTGAGGTGTGCTATGTGGTTGAGGCTGGCGTCTGCGTCTGCACATGGGGGTAAAATCAAGGGAATCAGGGCGAGCAAGTCGACACCACGGGAGACACAAAACCCACAGCAGTGATCAGAAGAGTTATGCGCCCATTTATCTGAAAGGTCTGTGATATTATAGTGGATTTTTTGACAAGGGAATTATAACAAAAATGGGTTTCACAGTAATCTAAAGAGATGTTATAAATAAAACCTTAGAACCCTGGGAGAGAACTACGCTCCCAGAAGCAGGGTTACTGGTGGTTCTAGAGTCTCTAAAAGTAGAACGGGAGCCAGAGCGTTCAGCTATCAGGCTCCTCTCTGTGGAACCAGGTTCCAGTTTGGGTCGGGAGGCAGACACCGTCTCACATTTAAGAGTAGGCTTAAGACTTTCCTTTTTGATACACTAGTTAGGGCATAGAATCAAATATTGTTAGGGAGTAGCAGTTAGTCACATAGTTTTCTATTTTATCTATCATATAATCAAGAATATAATAGAACTAAAGGGAGACTTGGCATACAGCC
>NC_045744.1:30216953-30217108 GCF_008692095.1 Etheostoma spectabile
CGTACAAGTGAACTCCCGTGGTAGATAGAACGGTCTACATTTAACCATGAGAAACTCATGCCGCACAGCGTCCTGCTATGCCATGAACTACTACAAGGAACTGCTACAAACTACTAATTTTTTCTGTTTTTGTTATTGCCACTCTTCATTCTAAC
>NC_045744.1:30217133-30232216 GCF_008692095.1 Etheostoma spectabile
ACCCCAACCGGCCCGTCAGACACCCCGCCTACCAAGAGCCTGGGTCTGAACGAGGTTTCTGCCTAAAAGGAAGTTTTTCCTCGCCACTCTCGCACGTTTGCTTGCTCGGGGAAACCACCTAGACTGTTGGGTCCTTGTAATTCTGGAGTGTGGTCTATCTGTATAGTGTCTGAGATAACTCTTGTTATGATTGATATAATACAATTGAATTGATTGAATACCACTATAGCCAGTCACCGGAGGGGGGGGCTCACTTTGACTGATCTGTCATGTTTGCTTGCATTAAGGCCAGCTAGAGCCTATCCCCGCCCGCCCCCGCCAGGTACGTAAGCTATGCCGTACCGGAGGCTGAAACAAACTTATTGAACAGCGACAGCCTTGGGGCCACCGCAGGCCACCTCGGTAAGCATGTTAGGCTAGCATTGTATGGTTGTCAAGGTGTAGCAGTATCTACTGGCTAGCTACCGTTAGCTAGTTTAGTTAAGTTAGCCTTGACAACAATCCAATGCTACTCCGCGATTTGGAAAACAGCTTATCGAGGTGGCCTGCGGTGGCCCTGAGCTGTTGCTGTCGCTGTTGAATAACTTCGTACAGCCACCGGGACGGCTCTGGCGACGTTCTCGGCTAACCTGATTTGTTAGACATTTCGCAGTGTGACCATGGCCCTAGTACCGTGCCTTGTCGGGGCGGGCGGGGATGGCTCTTGCTGGCCTTAATGCAAGCGAACGTGACCATACCCCCCCCGTGGCTGGCTATAGTGGCTATAATTCCCACACCATTCATAAAGTGACACTAAAAACTCAAGTACTCTTCAAATACAGTTTTCCCCAACTGTGTTTATATTTTAGGTAGTTATTTTAACGTTTATCCAAGTTCAAGAGTCCATATCCCCGGATGAGATGATTTTATTATTATTGACACTATAAACAACACACGCCCTCCTCGAGCTTTTAATTTGGTACTTCCGGTTACCGGCATTTAATTGGCATATTAGCTAAATATTGTTTCACACGAACATTTAGATTTAACTTATGTATATTTATATTTAACATTTATATTATATTTAACATTTAATTTAGATTTACATTTGATTTAGTTAATATTAGATTTAACATTTAGATTTAGATTTAATATTTAGATTTAACATTTAGATTTAGATTAGATTTAACATTTAGATTTAATTTAGATTTGATTGATTTGATTTAACATTTAGATTTAGATTTAACATTTAGATTTAGATTGCATTAGATTTAACATTTAACATTTAGTGTAACATGTAATATTTGGATTTCACTATTTAAATATTTCCAGTTGACAAATATTGTTGTAAATGGCAAAAGTGACCCTCAAATTTCACTACCAGTTTTTTAAACATTATTTAAAGCTAATTGTGACAAAATGTTGCTGTTATTTCAGCACGAGCCGCTTTAACAACGGCGCCCCATGATGTAAATGTAAATGGAAGAAAAAAGAATAACTATTGTAAATGTGAAACAACAAAATGTTAAACAATATTTTTCAAATCAGTGGCATGCGCTTGTTGGTCCTCACAGAGACTGCAGTAGAGGAAGGGAAGAGACGAAAAGGAGATTGTCCTTATGTTTTTAGGATTGTACACAGAATAGAGACAGTGGGACTGATAGAACGTTTATGTCTGATGGAGGTGCAGCAGAGGGAAGTGGTTCTTGTTGCAGTGCGTCAATCAAACTGCCAGATGATGTGGTGGCAGTGCTGGAAAACACTGACAAAAAGAAAGATTTTATGTCAGTACCATACACTCAGCCTCTCAAAGATGCCATCGTCTGTTTATTTTTTTGTTAAGTTTAACACAAAGTCATTTCAATTCAGTTTATTTAAGAAGAAAAAGAGTGCAAACTCATAAAATGCATTATTAACATGGTTACCAATATTAGAAAATGGCTACCAATTCATTAAGCAACATGTGGAATCATACCTGAAGGTTTCCGGTACACTGAGGTTGGGCTCCAACATGTGAAAAAGCAGTAAATCTCATTGTCATTTTCATAATATACAATAAGCTTTCAGAAATGTAAACTGGGTTTCAGCTTTAATGCTCTACCTAAAATGTCTTACTTGATATCACAAGAGTATCTATCCTAAGAGGTGCAGTGCAGATAACCGAGAGGACGCTAGGTATGTAAGTTAAATTTACTTTTGTACTTATGTACTTTTATTTTTCCATGTTTGCAAGAAGGAGACATGGGCATCAGGAATCTATGAAAGTCCTAGCAACTTTTTTAAGAATGGATAACTGAAAAGAAAAATGTACAGTGTCCAAAACACAACAGCTGAAAAAAACAATGAATTGGGATTTTTCCTGATCGGATTTTAAATGTAACACAGATTTCCAAAGTTTACTGATGTTGATGGAAGTGTGCTTGACAGATTCCAAGTGCACTTTTACCTCCGGTACATTTTTACCATAATGCATAACAATTTTCTTTTTAATCATGTGAATTGTGTTTCGGAAAAGTCGGACAGAGAAGACTCTCTGTATCTCTGCTCTAATTGTCTGTTCGCCTACACACGAGCCAGATCAGCACTGGTCTGAGGCCTCTACTTGAAATGAAATTTCCAGAAATATTTGATTAACTTCAAACTAAGGCATTGTGACAGAGAAGACCAAAAAAAACTTATTAAAATTTGCATCTCTGACTTGGTGGAGAAGCATGGATGTAATACAGTATATGAATTGAACTGTATGTTATTTGCCTCTTATAAGTGGTTATACAAATAAGCCCACTTGTCATGATTGAAGAATGTCAGCATATGTTGCATTGAATGTAATTCGAATGTATGAATTGCAATGGGGGATAAGTATAAGACATTCTCCTTTACTTGATACAGGGCACATTTTATGTTAACCGTTGCTTTTAATCACACTTTGACAGTAAGGTCTTATGTCATTTTCAAAAGAACAGAAAAAAGGTCTTATGATTGTTTGTTCACTAGTTATCCGTCCACTTCTGAAAAGGTGTTTCTTGCAAGAACATCATCACCATCTTGTGACTGTGCAATATTGATTTCTTAATATTAGTACTTAATCATTTCATTCCATCACTGTGCAATATTATTTATTGAGTGTTAACACTTACCTATGCTTTTTCAAGCTGATTTTATATGTATACTTGACAGTCACTACACTTTAATCTTTGACTTTATATTTTTGTATTTTATACTGTTATATTTATACTGTTTATATCTTATATTTTTTTGTGTCAACACTGCAAAGGGATTGCTTTAACTCGTTGCCACAAGTACCGTGTACTTGTGTAAATGACATAAAGCAGCTATTCTTTCTATTCTATCTTCCCATCACTTAACTGTGTGAGTATCTAGGTCCGGTCCACGGGACCGTTTGAGGAAGTTTGACTTCCCTCATAAATTGCGAGCATTAAACCGTCATCAACACCTAATGCCATACATCATTTGAAAGCTTAAAGTCTCATGATTCCATTGAGCCCACACACAAATAAAGGTACCTACAGCGTTCTAACATGTTCTGAAGTAAGAAATACAGAAAATTTGAGTCTAATCAGTGTGTTTTCCTACCTGTCTCCTTGTGTCTTTAACACAGCGGTGAAAGATCGCCAAAAACTTTTTTTTCCTACATCGCCAACACTCCGAGGTATTGGGGCACTGTGCTTAGTGGTAGAGCGGTTTGCCTGCCAATCGGAATGTTGGTGGTTCGATCCTGGCCCTGCAGTCCCATGTCGAAGTGTCCTTGAGCAGACACTGAACCCCGAGCTGCCCCCGTGCTGCACATTGTAGTGTGAATGTGTGATGGTTTTATCTGATGAGCGGTGGCACCTTGTACGGTAGTCTTAGCCACAGTGAGTGAATGTATCCTGTATGATGTAAAAGTGCTTTGGATAGTTGTTAAACTAGAAAGCGCTATATAAATACAGCACATTTACATTAGAATATCTAAGCCTTTTAATCCATAATTATCTGGTCCCCTCACAATCTTGTAGGTTTCTGGCCAAGTTTCGACGTAGAGAATCTAGATAGTGCATCATTTCTGGGTTTTGATCGCTTGTATCCTTTTCCCTGGGCGGCTACAAAGTCATTCCAACACACCAGACTCTCTGGCGTCTGCAGATTCCACTGAACTTTGTTCCCAGCCAATAGCTTCATTCTATCTCGAGATATCCCTGAGCCAAGCCAATCAAATCCCACAGTCCCCATTGGGCCCACGTGGGAAAGATTGACATTATATCCCACCAGTTAGAAGAAGAGGTCATAAAACCAGAAATCCCTGTGAGCCAATAGAAGATGGTGATTGATAAACCACATGCCCAGAAAATATTAACCCTGTGATGGCTCCAGCTGTGTCAAAGCAAAAATGGCCTTCTATGGCATTTCACCATTTCATCAAATTATGATTACTTATTCTATACATTTTATGTATGTAGTTCTTTCAGGTTATGTGTGAGTGATGTGGATGTGTTTTTGTATTTCGAAGTTTTTTATTATAGCACTTTTTGGGCTTTTTTAGAAATAGAAATAAGAAACGCACAGACATATCTGTAGAAAAAGATTATATGAATCCATTTTATAAAAAGTCATTTTTTTCTGGATATTTCTGTTCAAAGTTGAGACATGTGTACTATTTTAGTATGTAGCCCTGTAATATGCTTACAGTAGTGTTTTTTATTAATTTTACAGACGATTTACTTGGACGGAAATAGAAATTCTCTGTTTCACCTTGTAGCTCTGTGTCAGTAAGGCCTAGTGTACAATGCCACTAGAAACAACAAATTGAGAGTGTTAACTTCCCAATGACCTCAGGTCATCCCAGGGCCAAAGTATGTTGAACTGCATCACGTTTTGGGGTAAAATTTAGGCGAGAAAAGCATATATTTTCAAGTGTTGGTAAGAGAGTTTCCAAATTGATGACAGAGTAGAAGGCTTTGTGGAAACAGTTTCTCAGTTTAAAAGTGCGTAGCGCCAGATATGGGTATGGAATGCTTAATATTAAAACAGGGAATGTGTTTTTTAATTAAAACTTTCACCCAGTTGTTACGATTTTATCCAAGTACATTTTAAGGTAGGCAGAAATCTACTTAGTCTGAATGTAACCCAGAGATACTTGGTACTGTATTTAAAATGACAGCATGGGTGTTACTTTATTGGCTAATTCTAATAGTGTAATTCCATCTCTTAGGCTGGTATAAAACACATTGGATGGCTCTCAGTTCTACTTTCACTCAATGATATTCTGAATTATTTAAGGACAATATGTGATATATTTACTAATTAAATCATAAAATGACCACAATATGCCATCAGTTAATAAGGACCTGCTAAGTTGAAATACCTTCTTTCGACAACAATGCTAAGGCCAGTATTACTCTTTTGAAATTTCCATTTGGAAAATTTGGAATGACTTCACTCTGGGCAACACCAACTAGAACGAAAGGGTTCTATAAATTACTTAAGGGCTGAAATGATGCATCAGCAGTTTCAACCTGGCCATAAGCAAATGTACTACTACTCGGAAAGCTTTGTATGCAATCTAAGGCAAATTTGAAAAACAATATTCCCTGAAGAATTTGGCTAAAAACCATAAAACACCAATAAGTGCTTTACAGATGTGAATTTTGGGGCCCGATTTCAAAACCAAATTTAAAAGCTGGGGTACTACCCCCGGAAAAATTAGAATTGGATTCTGAAAATGCATCTAAACTTTGCCCAAACACCCCAAACAATGTATGCTGAGCAGAACTCTGGACACTCCATCGAAAATTCAAATACAAAAAGGTTAATAAATGTTGGCAGCATTTAAATCAGCTGATAAAAAATCCATTGCATACAGAGCTCTCCTGAACCCAGCAGTGTTCAAATGCACGGACAGGCTCAGAATCTGACGGTATAGGACCAGACAGGAGATAAGTCACTTTTGACCACCATACCCCCCCATTCAGTGCTTTTTACTGTACGACCACTCTCAGATCACAGCCAAATAAACATGTCTTGGAAAAAAAACAGTAGATTTCTACTAAGACAGCCGCCCAGTAAACTGTAAAATCTAAACAGGCGTACAAATGGGGCTCCAAACAGTGATGACAAGTTACCACACTTTGAACTCAAATGAAGTAAAACATGCAATAACGTCAATGTAGTCCACTATCAATACCTTGGGGCATTAACAAAGCAACAAAAGACATTCCTCTGTCTTCCAAAAATCTGCATTGAATGCCAAACTTGGGAAACAAAAGAAAGGCATCTTCAAGTAAACAAAACCTCTGACAAAAATGGGTTACAGTGAATTTCAAAAACGAGAAACATTTAAGACAGCTATCAAACGAAAAACACGAAACACTACACATGATACTTTGAAACTCTGAACACAAAACACATAAGACTAAGGACATTCATTATACTATAACAGCAACCTTTTGACGGCATCAATTTCCTGAAGTGTTTGATTTGGATTGAGCTTGGAAATATTCTGTAGTATCCTAATCAGATACTAACTGTTAACTCAAGAAAAAACATACTTAGTAACTGCCAAATTGGCTTCTTCTTCCAAGTAACAGAACTTCCGGTCATATATACACCTTAATACACCACCTTTATTAACAAACATGTCCACCAGGAAGAGTAGAGGGAAAATATTTGCTTGTTTCATCTCGACTTTAAAAAAGGCTTTGACTCCATTTGGCATGAAGGACTTTTCTTCAAAATCCTTTAAAGTGGAATTAGTGGCAAGGTTTATGACCTTATCAATGTTCTGTTACAAGCACACCAATTGCTGTGAAAATTAATAATCAAAGACAGAATATTTTACTCAAGGACCAGCGTGAATAGTTATATTAGTATAGTATAGTTTGATAGTGTAATGTATCGATAGCTTTTTATGGAAGTGAAATCTGGGGCCCACTCAGTAGATTGAGCATGACTCCTGGGACAGACACCCATAGAGACCCTACACACAGAATTCTGTAGAAGATTTTAAATGTTAAAAGGAAACGCTAATACACCTGTTCAGTAAACTGGGACGTATCCCTTACTGCTAAATTACAGAAACATTACATCATTTTGGACACATCTTAATTTAAGCCATAAAAGCACACTTATTTCAAAGCACAAACCCAAGAGCTGAATCCTGAAAACAGTGCCCTTAGTCAGCTGATGGTGAAGCTAACTAACCGGCTCCCATCGGCACGGATTCAAAACATACAACAGAACAGAACAGATTATGAATCGTTCAAAGATCAATATTTAAACATTGAAAAGTCAAAACACAAGTATATAAATTGTTATTTGGGTCTTAACAGAGATACAAATTGGCTGAGTATCTGCACACGGTCAGAGATCTAAAGCGAGACTGATCCTGACTAAATACAGCTGAGAGACCACCAACTGGCCATAGAGACAGGAAGACTTAGACAGACATGGCCGCCCACAGAGAGCGTCTATTTTGCTCACTGCTCAACAGGGAGAGATGAACAGAGATACACTTCCTCCCCATTGTCAAAAATCGCTTCACTGAGAGTTTACACTTTTGGAAAAATAGCCACAAAAGTAACAGAAAATAAGTTCTCCTAGAATACATAACAGCAGCTCCACTGGCACTACATTTGTGTTTTCATGCCACAGTCTGAGGGACTCACCACTGTAAGATCCCAACATTACACATTGGTTTAGGATTGTACTGTAACTATATTATACAAACTGTCACACGTAATAATTGTTTAGGTAATTGTTTTGTGATGTTAGTGCGTATAAGAATCTATGTGACACCTACTATGTACTGTACGATGTGATATGTATGTCTATGCATATTCTGTAACTGCTTTGGCAACATGTTTTCTTTTTCATGTCAATGTAAAATTGAATTGATTGACTTGACAGGTACACTTGACAGCCGCCACAGACCAATCCTCCGTCTTCATCAAAAGATTTTGAAACTAAATTAAAATTAGAGTATACCAGACAATGGCAAAATGAAAATAAAATACAAGACAAACTCCTCTGTTATCTATTTCTGAAAGGATATCCATTGGCCAAATATCTCAAAACAAAAATCAAAAAGAAATACTAATTTTACTTCACTTCTGACACTGAGGACAAAAAGCTTTATTTGTTAGGGAAAAAAGCACGACATGCTAGCAGTTGAATATGTCTTCTCCTGCCACAATCACAAGGCTAATTATATCTTATCTTTAATTTTTCTATTTTATTTTATTGTTTCAAAGTACCCTTTGAGGGACATGCACGTATTTGTTTAGCATCTACAATTCTATCATAAGTATCCTGTTTTACTTGTATTATTATATCTGATGTATTTTTCTTGTTCTGTTTGTACTTATGCTTTGGCAACACAGATGTATTTTTTGTCATGCCAAAAGCAACATGGAATTGAGAGAGAGAGAGCGAAAGAGTGCGCATTGAGAGAGAGAGGAGAGAGAGTGAGAGAGAGGGAGAGAGAGAGACACACAGAGCATTATCCCCTATTGGGCTGGCATGATCTGCTGGCCCAGAATCTATTAGTGACCAACAGATCAAGTACAGCGACACAGAGAACAGGATCTGTGCCATGAAGACCCTATGAAATCAGACCACAGGTCAGTGTCCCTCTTCTATCGCTCCATCCACATGTTTATTTCCTGGATCAGACGAGAGACGTTGGCCGCCGCTGGACAAGGAGGGTTTCCTCTCAGGTTTTCCCCCACTCACTGTTGGAGATTGTTTCAATTCGTTGGTGGTCGGCCGCCCATCGAATCTAACATCTTTTAATTTCAGCTGATAGAATATCTCTGCTACAGTGGTTTATACTTATACCTCAACAGTGCTATTTTCATTTTACACCTCCACAGCACTTTTACTCTAGCCTTTAGGCTATACTCAGCAACATATATTGAACATGTTGTATGGGTTTTGTGACAGTTTTGTCTATTTTTCGATTTCAAAGTCAAAAACTGAGAAATCTGTTCAGTGTTTTTATATGTTTTGAGTTGGAAAACAGATGGTTAAAAAACGTGTTCAGATCACATCAGTTGAAAGATAAGCATGAATCTATATAATTAATATTATAAATAGATCCCATTAAAAAGACTAAAACCATTATATTTTTATTATGTTGTGCGGCTTTCACTTCTCAAAAAATGGGTTTTCTTATGTTCAGGTCCAGACTTTTACAATGTACATTTACACAGCAGATGCGCGCAAAAAGCCATCCACCTGAACCACACCCTGGAGCCGAGGAACCAGAGCATTGCAGTGACACAGTAAAGCACCTGCAACTCTGCTCAGGTCCCATTTTCTGTCCACCCAGAGCGTGGTAGTTTCTTACGTTCCAACGTGACAGAGATGCTCAAGTCTTTGAGCTAGAGTCCAAGTTAAGTCTGAGGTCTTTGAGCTAGAGTCCTCACTTTTAGCTTGTGTCATCATACTCAGATTCTTCTCAGACATGATGTGATCCTCTGTTGGGCTGTGATTATGAGGTGTGTTTCAACCGAACCAGGAAAGAAAATCCTCTGCACTCAAGAGACCCAAGGGCAAAAACATCTTCCAATTGACAAATGTTGACCTTGTTTATATCTCTCTATAACAGACGTGGATGGAGGATCTACACATCTCAACTCTCCAGCAGCCCGTCTTTGTTGTAAAAAATTCAACCCAAGCACTCTTGCTGACATGGTTGATTATGTTACTGTTGATCACCTGTCCATCATCATATAACCCCGCCTGACAATTGTGATTGGTCCGAAAAGCTCTGGTTCGAGCGTAGTTGCTCCACAATGATCAAGTCCGACCTAACTAAGTTTGGCTGGCCCAGGCAACACATCTTTAGCATTCAGTGCTTCTTTTGTTTGGTTCCTTGTTGTATGAAGTTTTAAAGCCATCTTCTGATGAATGGCAACAGCACTGCTTGCGTGTGTGACATCTTTGTTGTCCTTTGTCATTGTGGCCAATGCAAAACATACGTTATGTAGGTTGGTCAAAGGTAATGCAGGGAGAGGGTAACATTCAGCTCATCAACGTTTCCTAATTAAGATTGTTCACAAGTCTGCACTCGGTCCGAGTTGAGTCTGTACTGTGTGTGACCTATTGCATCTTGAGTCCAAGTTTCAAACTAGAGCCCCATTTCTGAACCCACCAAGCCTGACGCATTGCTTAAACGCCTGAGTGTGTGTCAAACCTGATTTATGGTTCTATGTTGAATCTACACAAAGGGTATGCAGAATATGGCCCACGCCATGGCCTGCACCTTGGCCAACCTTACCATGTCCGTAGCCATGCTGTAGCCTCCGCCATGGCCATGCCATAGCCCACGCCATAAGCCATGCCGTAGCCTGTGCCTAAGCCTGACGCCCACCTCCCCAGTATATAACTAAATGTTGCGGTGATGCAGACCTTGTAGCATCCCATTTCCCTCTAATCCTCCTGGTTCTCCTTCTCCATAAACAACATGAAATCAAGAGATGCTACAGATCTCCAGCTGTGGTCAGTAAGCACAGGGAGACACTGTGTTTTTCCACTACCGGATTGGCTACTCGCTCCTAAACTAATCCCCGTCACTCTCTCGCGTTGGAGTGCTGCGTTGAAGGCCTATACATATTTCTGTCCATGTGTCTGGTCTAGGGGCGCTGCAGGAATCCCCTGACAACCTAATTGGTCTTATTTCAACATTCCTGGCCAATTATGTACAAAAATTACTTTATTATAAGTACTTTATTCCTCCTTACAGTCTTGACAAGACAGGGTTTACAGGGATCTTCTTTCCGTCTTATCTTTCAAAATAAAAACCCGAGCAGTGTGCTACAGTTTTTTCCAGATGGAATTACATTACGGAGTATTTGGCTAAAAGATCTCAATAAATGCTTACGTAGCTTAGTGTAGCTTTTTCTGCTTCAGGGGAGACGGGCTTGGATTCTCGGTGATTTAACTGGTGACATTATCTAGATGTTATGTATTGTATGTGTGGCATGATGAATACAGTCTGGATAACCAGGAAATACGTTCCCATTACTTTGTTTATGTCATATGCATATTTATGCAGATGTGACTCAAACATCGAGAACAAAACTAACATACTGTGCATGTGGGACACGCATTCCCACACACACACACACAACACACACACACACACACACACACACACCACACACACACACACACACACACACACACACACACACACAGTTTCTAAGTTGATAGTTGATGAATGATGAATCCATTCAGCTGCTCAGTTTCAGGGACCTGCAGAAGCCCAGTGTTAACAATGTCCCTGTTGTGTTCAAGTGGTGTATTGCTTCAAGTGAAATGGAACATGGTAATATTGAGGTCTAATATTACGATTTTCTAAATCCTACCCTAATTTTTTGGATGTATTTTTAAGTTGTACCACTGATACAATCGATGACTCTACTTCAAATAATCTGTACTTTGTGTGATGCAAATGAAAACACAATCTTTTATTTTAAAACTACAGTTTTGCAGTTAAAGTACCTGAAGCTCATATCAGTTTCAACTTATGATTGTCACACTCAACGTAAAGCTGAGGGACTAATAGGACTTTGGCTGCCAGCAGTCTGTCTCCACACGACAACATTTGCAGGCCAGGCCTCAGGCCAGAACATGGCATTGTTTATGTCCGTGTGTCCTGAAGGCATCATGAGGCTCTGTTTCAAGAGGGGGCGCTCACACACACTCATGCGCGCTACCCCTGCAGAAAGTAGGTTTTAGAACACATCTGACATCATGCTCATCATTGTGTTTTGGTTTTTCTCCAAAGGTTGTATATTGAGAAGATGATCACTATGTTGGTAAAAACCATGCCCTAATCCTTGATTGGTAAAGTGGTGTTAAAAAGATAGTAATCTAAATAAAAATCGAGGAATCTCTGTGTGCGTGTATGAGTGTCCTGCTGCATGCGTATACGCAGGAGTTGCTACATCCCTAAAGGCTCATTGGTGTGGCTACCGCCTGTCATGCCAAAAGTGATCATCCGCCAAAAAACTGATTTCTGTCTATCCTACATGCAAATAATGTAAATGATTCATACACAAACACTGTTAATGAACGCCCGGCTCTTGGGTTCTCCACCCGTTGTTTTTGTGGCCGGTGGTTGCTACATTTCTCCGCCGTTCTGTGCTTGTAGCCGCTTCCCCCGTAGCTGAGCCAGGCTCCTGCTACCCCCCGCACCACTACCACATCACTACCTGATGTGCGACCACTAGACCACGCATGATAGAAACCAAATGTTATGAGAGTATTCATAGCGCAAGAACCAGTTGTGTTGAGTGACTCAGTGTGTTGTCGGCAAGGAAAGCGAGCAGGAGTAACAATGCGGCTTTGGTGAGGAAAAAGAGGGGGAAAAAAAAATGTAGTGAAGACAATGTGAACGATAAAACAACAAACTTCTACAGACACAGTGGTTTCATCTGTATTTAGTAGCCTACTGCCAGGACAGGGCTTTGGCCCCGAGGGGAACGTCTTCCCTGTGCTTCCCGACCCATTCTGGGAGCCCCAAATAGCAAGGTGGAACCGCGCTGTTAGTTAAATGAAGTTGAACTTTTGTGAGAAAAAAAGGACAGGGACCAAGGATTTGGTTTGCATCAAAGAGACACTGCACCATCTAAATAAGAAATCAGCCGCTATTGGTAATACTATGCGAGAGTGCTAGGTTCTGTTAAAGGCCTATAGAGGCCAGACCTGGGGGCAATTGGAAATGAAAATGATACAATTTACACAATAAATATTTATAAGAATATGAGAACAATAGCTAACAATCTCACCAAGTGTGCTTCATACTATTCAACGCAGGTGTAGTTACACTGGTCCACTTCAATACGGCCACGCATCATACAGATGCCTTTTTAACATTTATATCCACATTTCCATCCCAAGACACAGGGAAAACTACAAAGAAAATAAACACAGAAATATATTGATCAATATTACTTTCAGTCATTTTACAACCTCTTACACACGTTTCTTTAAAAGACGGCCCCACAATGTTAGCGTCACAAACAGAACGTAAAGTGCATCAATACAAAGAAATTACAACAAATATTCAACAAATGTAACAAAGCTGAAATACAAAAGCACAATTACCGTGTGCGCCTCTTGACCGTGCAAATCTAGTTAAGCCCGTACATTTTTTTCTCTTGCTCCGCAGCCCACGTTGGCTCTCGCTGAATACCTTCTTCCCACATGCAACGGTGTGGCTTCACTAAACTCGGTCATTTGACCTTTGATTTCACAT
Organism: Etheostoma spectabile; assembly: GCF_008692095.1. NCBI lineage: Eukaryota > Metazoa > Chordata > Actinopteri > Perciformes > Percidae > Etheostoma > Etheostoma spectabile. The sequence continues at coordinate 30,230,374 of NC_045744.1, forward strand.
AAGAAATAGCCTTGTAAAAAGACACAATGTAACATATTTTAATGTAAAAATTTTCGTACAATTGTTAATCAAATGTCCCTTTTTAAACTTAGGCTATTTTTTATACATTTTTTAGGTTTTTTATTACCGTATGAATTCACACATTGATGGAATAATCAACAATAGAACTAACGTTGTAATCTCCATAGCCCTGTCCCTCAGACAGTTACAGCAGGCGATGCGGTTTGTTAGCGTGGAGGTTGAATAAATGGTCCTTCTTCTTATACTTAGGCTATTTTATCTGTGCTCATAAAAAGTAGTTACAAACTAAAAATGACAAAAGTGTTGCTCTAATTTGGTGCAGATTGAGACGTTTTTCATCTTCTCATTTAGGCTATCTCCTCCCCACTGCCTGCACCTGCTATCAGCGTCAGTTAGCCAAAATAAGCACCATAAGACCAGATGTGGTTGTATCTTCTTGTAGTATAAATTAATATAAAAAAACAAAAACCCCTTTGGAACTCTATTGCTAATTACTAAGCTACACACGTAAAATACCTGTGGATTATTGTTTGCTAGGAAAAGTACGAGAAATACCAAATGGGTTTATTTTGAAAGTCAGACAGGAAATGGAACTACCATTGTTGCAAAGTTGACCTTCTGCAGCAGTGGCAGAGCAGAGTGAGTGCTGAATCGTTAGTGACCGGAGCGCTCTCCTCTGAACGTCGGTTTCATTTTCACGATGAGTTTTAATGTCAGCACACGGGCGCAACAGCTTTGGGAAGACAGTGCAGTCATGGCGCTGGCACCATTTTTTGAACCCCGAAACCCGAATTTTAGAGCCGACCACGGATAAATCATTCACAGCATCCCCTCGCGGGCGATGGAGTCCTTCTTTAAGGCTTGGGGGAGACAAACTGTCGGAATTTCGCCAAACTTACGACGGGAAATTAAGTACAGCTCCCTGTCTCCCGCAACGGGAGAACCACCTGCCGCTCTGAGGTCTCGTGCTAAGGCGCGCTGAGGCGGAATGAGACCAAGGACAGCGTCACTCTGCTGCCGTGCTTTTACTTTGTAGAGTGAAATCTATCTATCTATCTATCTTCTTCTATCTATCTACTATCTATCTATCTATCTATCTCTCTATCTATCTATCTATCGAGGTGCAAATGGAACTGGTTGGCAGGCTGCTGTCTGTTTGATTTTGGTGGGCTGACACTTGGTTTAAGGATGCAAGCAATCATACTATACCACCTTCAGTTTTTAATATGCTAATTATAAGGAGTTATCATTCTAGATGCTAGCCTCTACCAAGAGCCGTTCGGCTGTAATGGTGCAGTTTGATAGCAGTGATACTAGCATCTGTTTCCCCTCCTGTAGTCCCTGTTTACCTGTTCTTTCCTTCGCAGCCAGTGACACTGCAGTCTCCACATTTTAGGATTCCTTGTGTATACAACAATTTGTGGTGGCGGAAGCAATGTTTTATACGCTTCTCCATTAAATGCAAGTGCCTCATCATGAAGTAATCAGTCAAAACAGCTCAGTAACAGCCACCAGTGTTGTAAACGACAGTTAATGACGACACAAATATAACCATTTAGTTTTAATGCCACACTTCATATTTCAACTGGCTGGGTTTAAATAAAATCAAACCCTAAATATTAAAAAAATTCTTTTAAGTCAAATATAAAAAATATATATTTGTTTACTTTTTAAACAATCAAAGTGTTTACTGAATATTGAGATAACTCTTGTTATGAATTGATACTATAAATAAAATTGAATTGAATTGAATAGCCACTATAGCCAGTCACCGGGAGGGGGGGGCTCACTTTGACTGATCTGTCATGTTTGCTTGCATTAA
>NC_045744.1:30232226-30232393 GCF_008692095.1 Etheostoma spectabile
AGCCTATCCCCGCCCGCCCCCGCCAAGGTACGGTAAGCTATGCCGTACCGGAGGCTGAACAAACTTATTGAACAGCGACAGCCTTGGGGCCACCGCAGGCCACCTCGGTAAGCATGTTAGAGCTAGCATTGTATTGTTGTCAAGGTAGTAGCAAGTATCTACTGGCT
>NC_045744.1:30232403-30232635 GCF_008692095.1 Etheostoma spectabile
AGCTAGTTTAGTTAAGTTAGCCTTGACAACAATCCAATGCTAGCTCCGCGATTTGGAAAACATGCTTATCGAGGTGGCCTGCGGTGGCCCTGAGGCTGTTGCTGTCGCTGTTGAATAACTTCGTACAGCCACCGGGACGGCTCTGGCGACGTTCTCGGCTAACGCTGATTTGTTAGACATTTCGCAGTGTGACCATGGCCCATAGTACCGTGCCTTGTCGGGGGCGGGCGGG
>NC_045744.1:30232645-30232734 GCF_008692095.1 Etheostoma spectabile
TGCTGGCCTTAATGCAAGCGAACGTGACCATACCCCCCCCGTGGCTGGCTATAGTGGCTATAATTCCCACACCATTCATAAAAGTGACA
>NC_045744.1:30232759-30238483 GCF_008692095.1 Etheostoma spectabile
CTTCCTCAGTGTCACTCAGGAAGAAGAGGCGCTGGTGAGCCTTCTTGACCAGGCAGGAGGTTGGTTGACCAGGACATGTCCGCCGAGATGTGGATCCCAGAAATGAAACTGGAGACACGCCAACAGCCATTCCATCGATGTGGATGGGTGTCGTGCGTGCCTCTTGGCTCCTTTCTGAAGTCCACGATGAGCTCCTTGGTTTGGTGTGTGTGAGGAGCTGGTTATTTTCAGTGACAATGTGGCCAGGTGCTGATCTCTTCCCTGTAGGCAGTCTCATCGTGTTGCTGATGAGACCAATCACCGTAGTGTCGTCCGCAAACTTGATGATGGAATTAGATCGTACACAGGCTTGCAGTCGGAGGTGAAGAGGGAGTAGGAAACGGGCTCAGCACACAGCCCTGTGGTACACCAGTGTTGAGTGTGATGGACGTGGAGCAGTTGGAGCCTGATCGAACAATTCTGGGGTTGTTGGTAAGAAAGTCCAAAATCCAATTGCAGTGGAGGTGTGATGCCCAGGTCTCCAAGTTTGGCTATTAACTTAGCCGGGATGACAGTGTTGAATGCTGAGCTGAAGTCAACCAACAGTATTCGTGCTAAGTGTTCTATTGTCCAGGATGTGTAGCACAGAGTGCAGTGCCAGGAAACCGCATCCTCTGTGCTCTTTGCTACGGTAGGCGAACTGGTGTGAGTCCATGTTGATGGTAGCGGATCCTTTAGGTTGTGCCAGGACCGCCGCTCAAAGCACTTCATTACGATGGGTGTGAGTGCTACAGGGCGTAGTCGTTAGGCACTTCGGGCTGGAGTGTTTTGGCACTGGCACAATGGACGTGACATTAAAGCATGTTGGTACAGCAGCTGGCAAGAGACAGGTTGAAGATGTCTGTAAAAAACTCCAGCGAGCTGCTCCGACATGCCCTGAGTACGCGTTCCAGGGATGTATCCGGTCCAGCAGCCTTGTGCGTGCTGATCCTGCTCAGTGCCTTGCAGACATCTGTGGAGAGAGGTGGATGGGGGGGTGGTCAGCTGAGGTTTGAGCTTGGTGGCAGTTCTCTGTTGTCTCTTCAAAGCGAGCATAAAGTCTCTTAAGTCGTGTCAGGAAGTTGACATCAGTGGCTACGGGGGTGGAGGTGAGTGGGTTTATAGGCACTGATGGCCTGAATGCCCTGCCACGCGTCGAGGATTCACGTTGGAGAAGTGTCCCTTATCTTCAGCTTGTAGCAGTGCTTGGCCTCTTTGATGCCCCTTTTCAATTTGCCCTGGATGTGCTATAGGCCTGTGCGTCTCCTGATCTGAAGGCAGTATTGCGTGTCTTCAATAGGAGTCGCACTTCCTGTTCATCCAGGCTTTGTTTGGGTTGTGTGATCTGCTTCTTGGTTGTAACAGTGTTATGTGGTGTTAATATCATCCAGTACAGAGGGAGGTGTAGCAGTCATGTCCGTGTGAGAGCCACGGTGGCTTGATACAACGTACTCCAGTCTGTGTGTAGAAACCTTTCCTGAAGTGATGAATCTGCTCCTGCAGGACACCCCTTGATGGTCTTCACTGATGGTTCACGGTTGATGGAGGGGCATATTTGGGGGTGAGGAACAAAGAAAGTGATCGACGTCCCAGGTGGGGAGGGGTGTCGCGACGTAGGCTCCGCCATGTTTGTGTAAACATGGTCTAAAGTTTGTTTCCTTGGTGTGACAAGAACATGCTGGTGAAATTTTGGTAGCACTGACTTCAAGTTTGAATGATTAAAATCACCAGCGACAATAACGCAGCTTCCGGTGTGAACGGTCTGTGTTTACTAATGGCTGCGTGAAGTTCTTTCATAGCAAACTTGGCGTCAGCGTCGGGGGGAATATAGGCTGCAGTGATAATCGTACAAGTGAACTCCCTGGTAGATAGAACGTCTACATTTAACCATGAGAAACTCATGCCGCACAGCGTCCTGCTATGCCATGAACTACTACAAGGAACTGCTACAAACTACAATTTTTCTGTTTTGTTATTGCCACTCTTCATTCTAACCCCAACCGGCCCGTCAGACACCGCCTACCAAGAGCCTGGGTCTGACCGAGGTTTCTGCCTAAAAGGAAGTTTTTCCTCGCCACTCTCGCACTGTTGCTTGCTCTGGAGGAAACCACTAGAACTGTTGGGTCCTTGTAAATTCTGGAGTGTGGTCTATCTGTATAGTGTCTTGAGATAACTCTTGTTATGAATTGATACTATAAATAAAATTGAATTGAATTGAATAGCCACTATAGCCAGTCACCGGGAGGGGGGGGCTCACTTTGACTGATCTGTCATGTTTGCTTGCATTAAGGCCAGCTAGAGCCTATCCCCGCCCGCCCCCGCCAAGGTACGGTAAGCTATGCCGTACCGGAGGCTGAACAAACTTATTGAACAGCGACAGCCTTGGGGCCACCGCAGGCCACCTCGGTAAGCATGTTAGAGCTAGCATTGTATTGTTGTCAAGGTAGTAGCAAGTATCTACTGGCTAGCTACCGTTAGCTAGTTAGTTAAGTTAGCCTTGACAACAATCCAATGCTAGCTCCGCGATTTGGAAAACATGCTTATCGAGGTGGCCTGCGGTGGCCCTGAGGCTGTTGCTGTCGCTGTTGAATAACTTCGTACAGCCACCGGACGGCTCTGGCGACGTTCTCGGCTAACGGATTGTTAGACATTTCGCAGTGTGACCATGGCCATAGTACCGTGCCTGTGGGGGCGGGCGGGGATAGGCTCTTGCTGGCCTTAATGCAAGCGAACGTGACCATACCCCCCCCGTGGCTGGCTATAGGGCTATAATTCCCACACCATTCAAAGTGACAACTAAAAACTCAAGTACTCTTCAAATACAGTTTTCCCCACTGTGTTTATTATTTTAGGTAGTTATATTTTAACGTTTATCCAAGTTCAAGAGTCCATATCCCCGGATGAGATGATTTTTATTAATTATTTGACACTATAAACACACACTGACCTCCTCGAGCTTTTAATTTGGTACTTCCGGTTACCGGCATTTAATTTGCATATTAGCTAAATATTTAGTTTCACACGAAACATTTAGATTAACATTAGATTTATAATTTAATTTAATTTATATTTTATTTAACATTTAGATTTTAGATTTAACATTTAGATTTAGATTTAAATTAGATTTAACATTTGATTAGATTTATTTTAGATAACATTTAGATTTAGATTAGATTTAACATTTAGATTAGATAGATTTGACATTTAGATTAGATTAACATTTAGTATTAGATTTAACATTGATTTAGATTTGCATTTAGATTAACATTTAACATTTAGGGTAAATGTAATATTTGGATTTCACTATTTAAAATATTTCCAAGTTGACAAATATTGTTGTAAATGTGCAAGAAAGTGACCCTCAAAATTTCATACAGTTTTTAAACATTATTAAAGCCAAATGTGACAAAATGTTGCTGTTATTTTCAGCACGAGCCGCTTTACAAACGGCGCCCCATGATTGTAAATGTAAAATGTAGAATAAAAAAGAATAACTATTGTAAATGTGAAACAAAAAATGTTAAACAATATTTTTTCAAATCAGTGGCAGGGCGCTTGTTGGTCCTCACAGAGACTGCAGTAGAGGAAGGGGGAAGAGACGAAAAGGGAGATTGTCCTTATGTTTTTAGGATTGTACACAGAATGAGAGACAGTGGGACTGATAGAGACGTTTGATGTCTGATGGAGGTGCAGCAGGAGGGAAAGTGGTTCTTGTTGCAGTGGCGTCAATCAAACTGCCAGATGATGTGGTGGCAGTGCTGGAAACAAACTGGACAAAAAGAGAAGATTTTTATGTACAGTACCATACAAACTAGCCTCTCAAAGAGATCCATCGTTATAGTTTATATTTGTTAAGTTTAACACAAAGTCATTTCAATTCAGTTTATTTAAGAAGAAAAGAGTGCAAACTCATAAAATGCATTATTAAACATGGGTTACACAATATTAGAAAATGGCTACCAAATTCATTAAGCAACATGTGGAATCATACCTGAGAAGGTTTCCGGTACACTGAGGTTGGGCTCCAACATGTGAAAAAAGCAGTAAAATCTCAGTTGTCATTTTCATAAATACAATAAAGCTTTCAGAAATGTAAAAATGGGTTTCAGCTTTAATGCTCTACCTAAAATGTCTTACTTGATATCACAAGAGTATCTATCCTAAGAGGTGCAGTGCAGATAACCGAGGAGTGGACGCTAGGTATGTAAGTTAAATTTACTTTTGTACTTATGTACTTTTATTTTTCCATGTTTGCAAGAAGGGAGACATGGGCATCAGGAATCTATGAAAGTCCTAGCAACTATTTTTAAGAATGGAAATGAACTGAAAAGAAAAATGTACAGTGTCCAAAACACAACAGAGCTGAAAAAAACAATTGAATTGGGATTTGTCCTTGATCGGATTTTAAAATGTAACACAGATTTCCAAGAGTTTACTGATGTTGATGGAAGTGTGCTTGACAGATTCCAAGTGCACTTTTAAACTCCGGTACATTTTTACCATAATGCATAACAATTTTCTTTTTTAATCATGTGAATTGTGTTTCGGAAAAGTCGGACAGAGAAGACTCTCTGTAGTCTCTGCTCTTAATTGTCTGTTCAGCCTACACACGAGCCAGATCAGCAGGCTGGTCTGAGGCCTCTACTTGAAATGAAAGTTCCAGAAATATTTGATTAACTTCAAACTAAGGGCATTGTGACAGAGAAGACCAGAATAAAAACTTATTAAAATTTGCATCTCTGACTTGGTGGAGAAGCATGGATTGTAAGTACAGTATATGAACGTGAACTGTATGTTATTTTTGCCTCTTATAAGAGTGGTTATACAAATAAGCCCACTTGTCATGATTGAAGAATGTACAGCATATGTGCATTGAATGTAATTCTGAATGTATGAATTGCAATGGGGGGATAAAGTATATAGACATTCTCCTTTACTTGATACAGGGCACATTTTATGTTAACCGTTGCTTTTTAATCACACATTTGACAGTAAGGTCTTATGTCATTTTCAAAAGAACAGAAAAAAGGTCTTATGAGTTGTTTGGTTCACTAGTTATCCGTCCACTTCTGAAAAGGTGGTTCTTGCAAAGAACATCATCACCATCTTGTGACTGTGCAATATTGATTTACTTAATATTAGTACTTAATCATTTCATTCCATCACTGTGCAATATTATTTATTGAGTGTTAACACTTACCTATGCTTTTTCAAGCTGATTTATATATGTATACTTGACAGTCACTACACTTTATATCTTTGACTTTATATTTTTGATATTTTATACTGTTATATTTTATACTGTTATATTCTTATATTTTTTTGTGTCAACACTGCAAAGGGATTGCTTTAATCTCGTTGCACAAGTACCGTGTACTTGTGTATAATGACAATAAAGGCATTCTATTCTATTCTATTCTATCTTCCCATCACTTAACTGTTGAGAGTATACAGTAGGTCCCGTCCACGGGACCGTTTGAGGAAGTGTTGACTTCCCTCATAAATTGCGAGCATTAAACCGTCATCAACACGCTAATGCCATACATCATTTGAAAGCTTAAAGTCTCATGATTCCATTGAGCCCACACACAAAGTAATAAGGTGACCTACAGCGGTTCTAATCATGTTCTGAAGTAAAGAAATACAGAAAGATTTGAGTCTAATCAAGTGTGTTTTCCTACCTGTCTCCTTGTGTCTTTAATCACA
>NC_045744.1:30238493-30238598 GCF_008692095.1 Etheostoma spectabile
ATCGCCAAAAACTTTTTTTTCCTACATCGCCAACACTCCGAGGTATTGGGCGACTGTGGCTTAGTGGTAGAGCGGTTGCCTGCCAATCGGAATGTTGGTGGTTCG
>NC_045744.1:30238608-30238785 GCF_008692095.1 Etheostoma spectabile
CTGCAGTCCCATGTCGAAGTGTCCTTGAGCAGGACACTGAACCCCGAGCTGCCCCCGGTGCTGCACATTGTAGTGTGAATGTGTGAGTGTTTATCTGATGAGCGGGTGGCACCTTGTACGGTAGTCTTAGCCACAGTGAGTGAATGTATCCTGTATGATGTAAAAGTGCTTTGAGTA
>NC_045744.1:30238795-30238894 GCF_008692095.1 Etheostoma spectabile
CTAGAAAAGCGCTATATAAATACAGCACATTTACATTAGAATATCTAAGCCTTTTAATCCATAATTATCTGGTCCCCTCACAATCTTGTAGTTTCTGGC
>NC_045744.1:30238904-30239062 GCF_008692095.1 Etheostoma spectabile
GACGTAGAGAAATCTAGATAGTGCATCATTTCTGGGTTTTGATCGCTTGTATCCTTTTCCCTGGGCGGGCTACAAAGTCATTCCATACACCACCAGACTCTCTGGCGTCTGCAGATTCCACTGAACTTTGTTCCCAGCCAATAGCTTCAGTCTATCTC
>NC_045744.1:30239072-30239267 GCF_008692095.1 Etheostoma spectabile
TGAGCCAAGCCAATCAAATCCCACAGTCCCCATTGGGCCCACGTGGGAAAGATTGACAGTATATCCCACCAGTTAGAAGAAGAGGTCATAAAACCAGAAATCCCTGTGTAGCCAATAAGAAGATGAGTTGATTGATACCAAACATGCCCAGAAAATATTAACCCTGTGATGGCTCCAGCTGTGTCAAAGCAAAAA
>NC_045744.1:30239277-30239367 GCF_008692095.1 Etheostoma spectabile
TTATGGCATTTCACCATTTCATCAAATTATGATTACTTATTCCTATACATTTATGTATGTAGTTCTTTCAGGTATATGTGTGAGTGATGT
>NC_045744.1:30239377-30239692 GCF_008692095.1 Etheostoma spectabile
TTGTATTTCAGAAGTTTTTTATTTAGCACTTTTTGGGCTTTTTTAGAAATAAGAAATAAGAAAACGCACAGACATATCTGTAGAAAAAGATTAATATGAAATCCATTTTATAAAAAGTCATTTTTTTCTGGATTATTTCTGTTCAAAGTTGAGACATGTGGTACTATTTTAGTATGTAGCCCATGTAATATGCTTACAGTAGTGTTTTTTATTAATTTTACAGACGATTTACTTGGACGGAAATAGAAATTCTCTGTTTCAACCTGTGTAGCTCTGTGTCAGTAAGGCCTAGTGTCACAATGCCACTAGAAACAA
>NC_045744.1:30239702-30246264 GCF_008692095.1 Etheostoma spectabile
GAGTGTTAACTTCCCAATGACCTCAGGGTCATCCCAGAGGGCCAAAGTATGTTGAAACTGCATCACGTTTTTGGGGTAAAAATTTAGGCGAGAAAAGCATATATTTTCAAGTGTTTGTAAAGAGGTTGTCCAAATTGATGACAGAGTAGAAGGCTTTGTGGGTAAACAGTTTCTCAGTTGAAAAGTGCGTAGCGCCAGATATGGGTATGGAATGCTTAAATATTAAAACAGGGAAATGTGTTTTTTTAATTAAAACTTTCACCCAGTTGTTACGATTTTATCCAAGTACATTTTAAGGTAAGGCAGAAATCTACTTAGTCCTGAATGTAAACCCAGAGATACTTGGTACTGTATTTTAAAATGACAGCATGGGTGTTACTTTATTGGCTAATTCTAATAGTGTAATTCCATCTCTTAGGCTGGTATAAAACACATTGGATGGCTCTCAGTTCTACTTTCACTCAATGATATTCTGTAATTATTTAAAGGAACAATATGTGATATATTTACTATATTAAATCATAAAATGACCACAATATGCCATCAGTTAATAAGGACATGCTAAGTTGAAATACCTTCTTTTCTGACAACAATGCTAAGGCCAGTATTATCTCTTTTGAAATTTCCATTTGGAAAAATTTGGAATGACTTCACTCTGGGCAACACCAGACTAGAACGAAAGGGTTCATATAATTACTTAAGGGCTGAAATGAATGCATCAGCAAGTTTCAACCTGGCCATAAGCACATGTAATACTACTCGGAAAGCTTTGTATGCAATCTAAGGCAAATTTGGAAAAACAAATATTCCCTGAAGAATTTGGCTAAAAACCAATAAAACACCAATAATGCTTTACAGATGTGAATTTTGGGGCCCGATTTCAAAACCAGAATTTAAAAAGCTGGGGTAATACTCCCCCGGAAAAATTAGAATTGGAATTCTGAAAATGCATCTAAACGTTTGCCCAAACACCCCAAACAATGTATGCTGAGCAGAACTCTGGACACTCCATCTGAAAATTCAAATACAAAAAAGGTTAAATAAATGTTGGCAGCATTTAAATCAAGCTGATAAAAAATCCATTGCATACAGAGCTCTCCTGAGCAACCAGCAGTGTTCAAATGCACGGACAGGCTCAGAATCTGACTGTATAGGACCAGACAGGAGATAAGTCACTTTTGACCACCATACCCTCCCCATTCAGTGCTTTTACTGTACGACCACTCTCAGATCACAGCCAAATAAACATGTACTTGGAAAAAAAACAGTAGAGTTACTACTAAGACAGCCAAGCCCAGTAAACTGTAAAATCTAAACCAGGCGTACAAATGGGCTCCAAACAGTGATGAGCAAGTTATACACACTTTGAACTCAAATGAAGTAAAACATGCAATAAACACGTTCAATGTAGTCCACTATCAAATTACCTTGGGCGGCATTAACAAAGCAACAAAAGACATTTCCTCTGTCTTCCAAAAAGCTGCATTGAATGCCAAACTTGGGAAAACAAAAGAAAGGCATCTTCACAGTAAACAAAAAACCTCTGACAAAAAATGGGTTTACAGTGAATTTCAAAAAACGAGGAAACATTTAAGACAGCTATCAAACGAAAAACACAGAAACACTACAACATGAATACTTTGAAACTCTGAAACAACATAAACAAACCATAAGACTAAGGACATTTCATTATACTATAAACAGCAACCTGTTGACGCATCAATTTCCTGAAGTGTTTGATTTGGATTGAGCTTGGAAAATATTCTGTAGTATCCTAAATTCAAGGATACTAACTGTTACTCAAGAAAAAAACATACTTAGTAAGTGCCAAATTGGCTTTCTTCCAAGTAACAGAACTTCCGGTCATATATACACCTTAAATACACCTTTAATTAACAAACATGTCCACCAGGAAGAGTAGGAGGGAAAATATTTGCTTGTTTCATCGACTTTAAAAAAGGCTTTGACTCCATTTGGCATGAAGGACTTTTCTTCAAAATCCTTTAAAGTGGAATTAGTGGCAAGGTTTATGACCTTATCAAATGTTCTGTATACAAGCACAACCAATGTGCTGTGAAAATTAATAATCAAAGAACAGAATATTTTACTCAAGGACGCAGCGTGAATAGTTATATTAGTATAGTATAGTTTGATAGTGTAAATGTATCGATAGCTTTTTATGGAAGTGAAATCTGGGGCCCACTCAGTAGATTGGAGCATGACTCCTGGGACAGACACCCAATAGAGACCCTACACACAGAATTCTGTAGAAGAATTTTAAATGTTAAAAGGAAAACGCTAAATAACACCTGTTCAGTAGAACTGGGACGTATCCCATTACTGCTAAATTTACAGAAACATTACATCATTTTGGACACATCTTAATTTAAGCCATAAAGACACACTTTATTTCAAAGCACTAAAAACCCAAGAGCTGAATCCTGAAAACAGTGCCCTTAGTCAGCTGATGGTGAAGCTAACTAACCAGGCTCCCATCGGCACGGATTCAAAACAATACAACAGAACAGAACAGATTATGAATCGTTCAAAAGATCAATATTTAGAACATTGGAAAAGTCAAAACACAAAGTATACTAAATTGTTATTTGGGTCTTAACAGAGAATACAAATTGGCTGAGTATCTGCACACTGTCAGAGATCTAAAGCAGAGACTGATCCTGACTAAATACAGGCTGAGAGACCACCAACTGGCCATAGAGACAGGAAGACTTAGACAGACATGGCCGCCCACAGAGGAGCGTATATTTGTGCTCACTGCTCAACAGGGGAGATAGAAACAGAGATACACTTCCTCCCCCATTGTCAAAAATTCTCTTCACTGAGAGATTTACACTTTTGGAAAAATAGCCACAAAAGTAACAGAAAATAAGTTCTCCTAGAATAACATAACAGCAGCTCCACTGGCAGCTACATTTGTGTTTTCATGCCACAGTCTGAGGGACTCACCACTGTAAGATCCCAACATTACACATTGGTTTAGGATTGTACTGTAACTATATTATACAAAACTGTCACAGTAATATATTGTGTTATGTAATTGTTTTGTGATGTAGTGCAGTATAGAATCTATGTGACACCTACGGTATGTATTTAAGATGTGATATGTAATGTCTATGCATATTCTGTAAACTGCTTTGGCAACATGTTTTCTTTTTTCATGTCAATTAAAAATTGAATTGAATTGACTTGACAGGTACACTTGACAGCCGCCACAGACACAATCCTCCGTCTTCAATCAAAAGATTTGAAACTAAATTAAAAGTAGAGTATACAGAACAATGGCAAAATGAAAATAAATACAAGACAAACTCCTCTGTTATCTATTTCTGAAAAGAGATATCCAATTGGCCAAATATCTCAAAACAAAAAATCAAAAAGAAATACTAATTTTACTTCACTTCTGACACTGAGGACAAAAAGCTTTATTTGTTAGGGAAAAAAGCACGACATGGCTAGCAGTTGAATATGTCTTCTCCTGCCACAATACAAGGCTAAATTATATATTATCATTTTAATTTTTCTATTTTATTTTATTGTTTCAAAGTACCCTTTGAGGGACATGCACGTAATTTGTTTAGCATCTACAATTCTATCATAAGTATCCTGTTTACTTGTATTATTATATCTGATGTATTTATTCCTTGTTGCTGTTTGTACTTATGCTTTGGCAACACAGATGTATTTTTTGTCATGCCAATAAAGCAACATGGAATTGAGAGAGAGAGAGCGAAAGAGTGCGCATTTGAGAGAGAGAGAGAGAGAGAGTGAGAGAGAGAGAGAGAGAGAGACACATACAGAGCATTATCCCCTATTGGGCTGGCATGATTCTGCTGGCCCAGAATCTATTAGTGACAACAGATCAGAGTACAGCGACACAGAGAACAGGATCTGTGCCATGAAGACACTATGAAGATCAGACCACAGGTCAGTGTCCCTCTTCTATCGCTCCATCCACATGTTGTAGTTCCTGGATCAGACAGACGATTGGCCGGCAGCTGGACAAAGGAGGGTTTCCTCTCAGGTTTTCCCACTCACTGTTGGAGATTGTTTCAATTCTGTTGGTGGTCGGCCGCACATCGAATCTAACATCTGTTAATTCAGCTGATAGAATATCTCTGCTAACAGTGGTTTATACTTATACCTCAACAGTGCTATTTTCATTTTACACCTTACCACAGCACTTTTGACTCTAGCCTTTAGGCTATACTCAGCAACATATATTGAACATGTTGTTATGGGTATTTTGTGACAGTTTTTGTCTATTTTTCGATTTCAAAGTCAAAAACTGAGAAATCTGTTCAGTGTTTTTATATGTGTTTGAGTGTGGAAAACAGATGGTTAAAAAACGTGTTTCAGGATCACATCAGGTTGAAAGATAAGCATGAATCTATATAATTAATATTATAAATAGATCCCATTAAAAAAGGACTAAAACCATTATAATTTTATTATGTTAGTGCGGCTTTCACTTCTCAAAAAAATGGGTTGTCTTATGTTCAGGGTCCAGACTTTTACATGTACACATTTACAACAGCAGATGGCAGCAAAAAGCCATCCACCTGAACCACACCCTGGAGCCAGAGGAACCAGAGCATTGCAGTGACAACAGTAAGCACCTGCAACTGCTGCTCAGGTCCCATTTTTCTGTCCAAACCAGAGCGTGGTAGTTTTTCTTACGTTCCAACGTGACAGAGATGCTCAAGTCTTTGAGCTAGAGTCCAAGTTAAGTCTGAGGTCTTTGAGCTAGAGTCCTCATCTTTTAGCTTGATGTCATCATACTCAGATTCTTCTCAGACTATGAGTGTGATACTCTGTTGGGCTGTGATTATGAGGCGTGTTTCAACCGAACCAGGAAAGAAAATGCCTCTGCACTCAAGAGACCCAAGGGCAAAAACATCTTTCCAATTGACAAATGGCTTGACCTTGTTGATATCTTCTATAACAGACGTGATGGAGGAATCTACACATCTCAACTCTCCAGCAGCAGCCGTCTTTGTTGTAAAAAAATTCAACCCAAGCACTCTTCGCTGACATGGTTGATTATGTTACTGTTGATCACCTGTCCATCATCATATAAAGACCGCCCTGACAATTTGATTGGTCCGAAAAGCTCTGGTTCGAGCGTAGTTGCTCCACAATGAATCAAGTCCAGACCTAACTAAGTTTGGCTGGCATCCAGGCAACACATCTTTAGCATTCAGTGCTTCTTTTGTTTGGTTCCTTGTTGTATGAAGTTTTAAAGCCAAATCTTCTGATGAATGGCACAGCAGCTGCTTGCGTGGTGGACATCTTTGTTGTCCTTTGTCATGTGTGGCCAATGCAAAACATACGTTATGTAGGTTGGTCAAAGGTAATGCAGGGAGAGGAGTAACATTCAGCTCATCAGACGTTTCCTAAAAATTAAGATTGTTCACAAGTTCTGCACTCGGGTCCGAGTTGAGTCTGTGACTGTGTGTGACCTAAGTGCATCTTGAGTCCAAGTTTCAAACTAGAGTCCCCATTTCTGGAACCCGACCAGAGCCTGACGCAGTTGCTTAAAGCACTGAGTGTGTGTCAAACCTGATTTATGGTTCTATGTTGAATCTACACAAAGGGTATGCAGAGATATGGCCCCTACGCCATGGCCTGCACCTTGGCCATACCTTAGCCTATGCCGTAGCCATGCTGTAGCCTGCGCCATGGCCATGCCATAGCCCACGCCATAGCCATGCCGTAGCCTGTGCCATAGCCTGACGCCCACCTCCCCAGTAATATAACTAAATGTTGCGGTGATGCAGACCTTGGTAGCATCCCATTTCCCTCTAATCCTTTCCTGGTTCTCCTTCTCCATAAACAACATGAAATCAAGAGATGCTACAGATCTCCAGCTGTGGTCAGTAAGCACAGGGGAGACACTTTGTTTCTCCACTACCGGATTTGCTACTCGCTCCTAAACTAATCCCCGTCACTCTCTCGCTGTTGGGAGTGCTGCGTTGAAGGCCTATACATATTTCTGTCCATGTGTCTGTCTAGGGACGCTGCAGGAATCCCCTGACAACCTAATTGGTCTTATTTCAACATTCCTGGACAATTATGTACAAAAATTACTTTATTATAAGTACTTTATTACTCCTTACAGTCTTGACAAAGACAGGGTTTACAGGGACTTTCTTTCCGTTCTTATCTTTCAAAATAAAAACCCGAGACATGTGCTACAGTGTTTTCCAGATGGAATTACAATTACTGAGTATTTTGCTAAAAGGATCTCAATAAAATAGCTTACAGTAGCTTAGTGATAGCTTTTTCTGCTTCAGGGGGAGACAGGGCTGGAGTCTCTGGTGATTTAACTGGTGACATTATTCTAGATGTTATGTATTGTATGTGTGGCATGATGAATACAGTCTGGATAACCAGGAAATACGTTCCCATTACTTTGTTTATGTACATATTGCATATTTATGCAGATGTGACTCAACAGTCGAGAACAAAACTACATACTGTGCATGTGGGACACGCATTCACACACACACACACACACACACACACACACACACACACACAC
>NC_045744.1:30246274-30248272 GCF_008692095.1 Etheostoma spectabile
CACACACACACACACACACACACACACACACACACACACACACACAAGTTTCTAAGTTGATAGTTAGATGAATGATGAATCCATTCAGCTGCTTCAGTTTCAGGGACCTGCAGAAGCCCAGTGTTAACAATGTCCCTGTTGTGTTCAAGTGGTGTATTGCATTCAAGTGAAATGGAACATGGTAATATTTGAGGTCTAATATTACGATTTTCTAAATCCTAAACCCTAATTTGTTGGGATGTATTTTTAAGTTGGTACCACTGATACAATCAGATGACTCTACTGTCAAATATATCTGTACTTTGTGTAGATTGCAAATGAAAACACAATCTTTTATTTTAAAACTACAGTTTTCAGTTAAAGTACCTGAAGCTCATATCAGTTTCAACTTATGATTGTCACACTCAACTGTAAAGCTGAGGGAACTAATAGGACTTTAGGCTGCCAGCAGTCTGTCTCCACACTGACAACATATTGCAGGCAGAGGCCTCAGGCCAGAACATGGCATTGTTTTATGTCCGTGTGTCCTGAAGGCATCATGAGGCTCTGTTGTGCAAGAAGGGGGGCGCTCACACACACTCATGCGCGCTACCCCTGCAGAAAGTAGGTTTTTAGAACACATCTGACATCATGCTCATCAATTGGTTTTGGTTTTTCTCCAAAGGTTGTATATTGAGAAGATGAATCACTATGTTGGTAAAAACCATGCCCTAATCCTTGATTGGTAAAGTGGTGTTAAAGGAATAGTAATCTAAATAAAAATCGAGGAATCTCTGTGTGCGTGTATGAGTGTCTGCTGCATGCGTAGTACAGCAGGAGTTGCTACATCCCTAGAAGGCTCATTGGTGTGGCTACCGCTGTCATGCCAAAAAGTGATCATCCGCCAAAAAACTGATTTCTGTCTATCCTACATGCAAATAATGAAATGAATCATACACAAACACATGTTAAATGAACGCCCAGGCTCTTGGGTTCTCCAGCACGTTGTTTTGTGGCCGGTGGTTGCTACATTTCTCCGGCCGTTCTGTGCGCTGTAGCCGCTTCCCCCGTAGGCTGAGCCAGGCTCCATGCTACCCCCCGCACCACTACGCACATCACTACCTGGATGTGCGACCACTAGACCACGCATGATAGAACCAAATGTTATGAGAGTATCATAGCGCAAGAACGGCAGTTGTGTTGAGTGACTTCAGTGTGTTGTCAGGCAAGGAAAGCGAGCAGGAGTAACAATGCGGCTTTGTGAGGAAAAAGAGGGGGAAAAAAAAATGTAGTGAAGACAATGTGAACGATAAAACAACAAACTTCTACAGACACAGTGGTTTCATCTGTAGTTAGTAGCCTACTGCCAGACAGGGCTTTGGCCCCGGAGGGAACGTCTTCCCTGTGCTTCCCGACCACATTCTGGGAGCCCCAAATAGCAAAGGTGGAACACGCGCTGTTAGTTAAATGAAGTTGAAATTTTGTTGAGAAAAAAAATGACAGGGACCAAGGATTTGGTTTGCATCAAAGAGACACTGCACCAGTCTAAATAAGAAATCAGCCGCTATTGGTAAATAGCTATGCAGAGAGTGCTAGGTTCTGTTTAAAGGCCTATAGAGGCCAGACCTGGGGGCAATTGGAAATGAAAAATGAATACAATTTGACACAATAAATATTTTATTAAAGAATATGAGAACAAGATAGCTAACAATCTCACCAAGTGTGCTTCATACTATTCAAACGCAGGTGTAGTTACACTGGTCCAATTCAATACGGCCACGCATCATACAGATGTCTTTTTAACATTTATATCCACATTTCCATCCTCAAGACACAGTGAAAACTACAAAGAAAATAAACACATGAAATATATTGAGTCAAATATACTTTCAGTCATTTTACAACCTCTTACACACGTTTCTTTAAAAGACGGGCCCCACAATGTTAGCGTCACAACAGAACGTAAAGTGCATTCAATACAAAGAAATTACAACAAATATTCAACAAATGTAACAAAGC
>NC_045744.1:30248288-30248607 GCF_008692095.1 Etheostoma spectabile
AATTACCGTGTGCGCCTCTTGGACCGTGCAAATCTTAGTTTAAGCCCGTACATTTTTTTCTCCGCAGCCACGTTGGCTCTCGCTGAATACCTTCTTCCCACAATGCAACAGGTGTGGCCTTCACTAAACTCTGGTCATTTGACCTTTGATTTCAACATAAGAAATAGCATTTGTAATAAAGAACAAAATGTAAACATATTTTTAATGTAAAACATTTTCGTACAATTTTAAATCAAATGTCCCTTTTTAAACTTAGGCTATTTGTTATACATTTTTAAGGTTTTTAATTACCGTATGAATTCACACATTGATGGAATAA
>NC_045744.1:30248617-30256183 GCF_008692095.1 Etheostoma spectabile
TGAACTAACGTGTAAATCTCCATAGCACTGTCCCTCAGACAGTTACAGCAGGCGATTGCGGTTTGTTAGCGTGGAGGTGAATAAAATTGGTCTTCTTTTCTTATATCTTAGGCTATTTTATCTGTGGCTCATAAAAAGTATGTTACAAACTAAAAATGACAAAAGGTGTTTGCTCTAATTTGGTGCAGAGTGAGACGTTGTTTCATCTTCTCATTTAGGCTATCTCCTCCACTGCCTGGCACCTGCTATCAGCGTCAAGTTAGCCAAAATAAGCAGCATAAGACCAGATGTGGTTGTAATCTTTGTAGTATAAATTAAATATAAAAAAACAAAAACCCCTTTGGAACTCTAGTTGCTATATTACTAAGCTACACACAGTTAAAATACCCTGTGGATTATTGTTTGCATAGGAAACAGTACGGAGAAATAGCCAAATGGGTTTATTTTGAAAGTCACGACAGGAAATGGAACTACCATTGTTGCAAAGTTGACCTTCTGCAGCAGTGGCAGAGCAGAGTGAGTGCTGAATCGTTAGTGACCGGAGGCGCTCTCCTCTGAACGTCGGTTTCATTTTCACGATGAGTTTTAATGTCAGCACACGGGGCGAACAGCTTTGGGGAAGACAGTGCCAGTCATGCGCTGGCACCATTTTTTGAACCCCGAAAACCGAATTTTAGAGCCGACCACGGATAAATCTAATTCACAGGCATCCCCTCGCCGGGCGATGGAGGTCCTTCGTTAAGGGCTTGGGGGAGACAAACTGTCGGAATTTCGCCAAAATTACGACGGGAATTAAGTACAGCTCCCTGTCTCCCGGCAACGGGAGAGACCACCTGCCGCTCGTGATGTCTCGTGCTAAGGAGCGGCTGAAAGGCGGGAATGAGACCAAGGACAGCGTCACTCTGCTGCCGTGCTTTTACTTTGTAGAGGTGAAATCTATCTATCTATCTATCTATCTATCTATCTATCTATCTATCTATCTATCTATCTATCTATCTATCTATCTATCTATCTATCGAGGTGCAAATGGAAGACTGGTTGGCAGGCTGCTGTCTGTTTGATTTGGTTGGCTGAAACTTGGTTTAAGGATGCAAGCAATCATACTTATACCACCTTCAGGTTTAATGATGCTAATTAATAAGGAGTTATCATTCTAGATGCTAGCCTCTACCAAAGAGCCAGTTCGGCTGTAATGGTGCAGTTTGATAGCAGTGATACGTAGCATCTGTATTCCCCTCCTGTAGTCCCTGTTTACCCTGTTCTTTCCTTCTGCAGCCAGTGACACTGCAGTCTCCACATATTAGGATTCCTTGTGTATACAACAATTTTGTGTGGCGGGAAGCAATGTTTTATACAGCTTCTCCATTAAATGCAAGTGCCTCATCAATGAAGTAATCAGTCAAAACAGCTCAGTAGACAGCCACAGTGTTGATAAACGACAGTTAATGACGACACAAATATGAACATTTAGGTTTAATGCCACACTTCATAATTTCAACTAGGGCTGGGTTAAATAAAATCAAACACCTAAATATTAAAAAAAAATCTTTTTAAGTCAAATATAAAAAATATATATTTGTTACTTTTTTAAACAAATCAAAGTTTTTAATGAATCCCAGTATAGGCTACATCTTTTGTTTATAACACTGTTATGTAACCCAAACAATGTAACACAAGTACACAGCCTATGAAGTAACCACCCATCTTTATTATCATGAAACGCTGTATTTTTTGCCTAAATGAACATGAAAATTGATAACATTTATCATCATCTAGGCCTGCACAATTTACAGCTTTTTTTTATTATCGTCATCGCGATATCAACTGGTGCAATAAACATATCGCGAAAGACACTCAGACATTTTTTCAGTTAGTCACTTGTTTTAGTGATGGTTTTATATTCAATTTGTTAAACTAGTGCCTGTTGAAAATGTGCTTGTTTGGCATGTGGTAGCCTATTGCTGCTTGAAGAATTTTTCATAACCGACTTGTACTCCAAAATTACTTAGAGAAGGACCCCGAACCACTTAATCTGCAACTCCACTGTGTAGCCTTCCACTGACTGACTGTAGGCTTCGCCTACATCAGAGAAAGACATTGTGCTACTGTATTTCCCTGACAGAGAACGTGGCAGATTCAGAATTTAATCACAAAATATCACGTTAAAAATATGGAGTAATCAGACAGTTGCCTCATGGACTCATGTCGGTGTGCTACCCATCCGGCCCGTTATGAGAGCTAATATCTGAGTTCATCAACCAGCAGAACTGGAGTGACTAGCTTAAAGAGACAATCTCACATTTAGCCCCGGACTGTTTGTGTGTGTGTGTGTTGTCTTTTGTGTAGTGTTGTCTTTTTCGTCAACGATATCGCATGATATCACCACAGTTTAATGACGGCGGCGTTGTCTCGTCTCTCAAGCAATGTCCATGGAAGCATTCCGCTGTTGCTTCGGGAAAGCCAAATAAAGAAGTTTGGTTGTTAACGTTATATCCAGAAATCATCAACTGTTGAACATAAGCGCTGTCAAAATGTTTTCAAAATTGCTGTAGTATTCGGTGTTGTGACCCCCACCTAGTACTTTATTGTAATTGTAATCTATTGGCTGTGAAAAATATTTTTGCCAGGTTGTTTATTAGATAGGTAAGTAAGTTGGAAATTATTTCCTTTTGTTTGTTTTGAATTCATCAAGCAGTGTTTTGGATTTTAGCAGAATACTGAAAACAATATTGCAATATTCAACAACGTTATTCATTTTTCTGATATGGTGGAGCCCTATCAACATAAAAAAACAGCATTATTCACTAACAAAAACACGGCGTGTTCAATTTCTCTGGCTTTAGGTGGCTACAGCCCAGGGTGTTATGGAGTTGCTATGGCAACAAGTGACAGCTGCTGCTAGCATAGCTGAAGCTTAACAGTCCGACCAATAATCACTTATATAATTACAATTTGGCACATCCAAACAAAATCAACAATAACCAAAGCCCAAATCCCCAAACCACAGTCTTTTTCCTGAAAAAGGTGCTGCCAGCTCATTCTGTAACAAATACAGACAGTAGCTTTACAGTGTTTCCCACACATAGACTAATATGTTAGTCTAGTAGCCAGCCCATAGAGCCCCATTGTGAACCCGGAAATAACCGAAGTACACCAAAGTTTTATTGCAGAAGTGTGAAGTATGGGTCCCCAGCATACGGCAAATGACGGATGCCAATTTGCATATGTTGAGCAATTTGCATAGTTAGCATAATTAGCATTATTAGCTTAATCGTCCAGTTTGACCACATATTTTGCACTGTATGGCCAATTTCTACAATATGTGAATGGTTTTAGATGGGTGATGTCATCTCATTGGGTGTCCTAAATAGCTACCCCATTAATATGCATCGTACAGTTGCAAGATCAGAAGAAGTTATTTCAAATACCTGCATTGTTTTTTCTTCCAGAAATGCACAACATTCAGCCAAACAAAGATTCATCATTCATCCAAAAGCATTGGATATTCAAAAGTGTCAGGAGGGGATTCCGCTTAACTACACCCTGAAAACAATGCATCACATTCACAAAAGCACTCATGGTTCTGAAATGTAAGATTGTGGTTACCATAAAAATAACCTAATTATGCTGAAAGTAATTGGAACTTACCAAAATAAATCACAATAAGTACTAAAATTAGCTTTGAAATCTGAAAAAGCCAGAAAAGAATCAGATCTCTAAAACCTCTAAACCACTACATATTGTAGAAATTGGCCATACAGTGCAAAATATGTGGTCAAACTGGACGATTAAGCTAATAATGCTAATTATGCAAATTGCTCAACATATGTAAATTAGCATCCAGCAGTTTCTGTATACTGGGGACCCATACTTCACATTTCTGCAATAAAACTTTGGTGTACTCAACATTTCCGGGTTCACCTAGTTGGCTACTAGACTATGTGGCGATGTGCCACTCAATCAACACTGACCGCCACATATTGGGTTTTATTATTATTTAATGCTATTTATAGGCTACACGGCTGGCGAAATTCACAAATTTACAAAAGGTTGGTATCTCGTGAACACCTTTACACAATCACACATCAAAAAGTGCTATAAAAAGATGTTATATTCTGAATACAATGTTGTCAGTGTTATGTAAATGTTGGAGTCCCCACCCGACCTTTAGCAAACAAGTGATTGCGCCTGCTTTAGAAAGTTAACTAGTTGCAAGTTTGCGGTAAATGCAGTTGCATTGTTGAGGTCAAAACACCATATGTAGCAGCTGTGAATCAAATAAACTTATTATAAAAAATTGTATGTCATTGAATGTTTGCTGTTTCAATCCAGATGAGTATTGAAAAGTATTTTCCGTGACTGAAAAAGGGACGTGTTGAGGGTGAGGACCAGCCTGAACCGGAGGTATCAGTCAGAAACAGTGCTGAACAGTGTATTTAGTCATGTTATTGATTAGTTTACTATGTTTTCATGCTTTTTTCACGCAGAAAGACAGGGTCAGGGAGAGAAAGAGATAGATTGGTTAGGCTTTGTAGAAAGAGTAGGAGAGGAGGATAGCATCCAACAGCGTGTCCTCCTCAGTTTTTGATACTTGATTGAAAATAAGTATTTTACCAACCAATTGGCCAACCAGTATGATGAAAGTGATTACAAATCAGAAAATTATTCCATAAACAAGAGTTAGACCAAAGGTATATGTTCAAATTAGTTAGTAGGCTTGAACGTTTTCAAGCCAAAACACATGACTGGACCGGTATACCACATTTTACCACTAGGTGTCGCACAGTAGTTTGTTGGTTTATAAACAACCATTACATTGTGTTAATTTCGATGTCATACTGCTTATTACCAGTTTTAGGAACACTATTGGAAATTTTATTGATCTAAACTAACAGTTATTTCACATTAATAAAGCTTAACTACATTGATGTTAGCATTAGCCCCCAAATAAATGTTGCAAGCTAAGCTACAGCAACTTGGTGTCACAGCACAACCAACCCTGGGACTTGCTCACTCTCTTTTTGTCAAGGTTTCACAACAGAGCTGGGTTGTGCTCGCACATGTGATACTAGTGGCTGAATGTTTAGCCACGCGACTGAAAAAGTGAGAGGCATACCTTGTTCCTTGGCTTCTCGCGTCCTAAGCTTCAGCGTGTCAGGAGCTTTGGCGTCCTCTGTTTTGGACAGCTGTTTTTTCCACTCGCCAACGGCGTACCATCCAATTGTCACTCGATGGACCTGTTTATAACATGAACTTGGTAAAGGGGAAATGCTGACTCTCTGTCAGACTCTCAATCTGGCTGTTCACCGCCATATGTTCCAGTCCAAGCTCCCTTCCTCTGCTTCACCCCAGCCGGGCCGCCAATGAAATCCCACTGCTGAATTATGACTATGGAAAAAAATAGTTTACTACATAGAAGCAATTTTTTCAACATGCATGTACACAACATACACCTTTGTGTTTAGCGATGGCATCGGTAGTACAGCCTCTGCAGTTTTATTTCAGACGGTAGCAAATCTTTTAATATATATTAGACCTATATTGTAACTTGCAAATCTTTTGCTTTCCTTGTGCATTTTGTGTTTCTTTTAGTTATCTAATGAGCGTGGTGGTGCCTGAGACTACTTCTTTTATTGTTGTGCACATGACCAATAAATAACCTTTAACCTTCAAACCCAGAAAGCTCCGCTGGGGTAAATGTAGCTTGTGTCTACTGGATCAATAAACAAAAAAAGCTACTGAAAAGCTATTTGATTCAGAAAACAGTAATTAGTTAAACTAGTAAAGCTACTGCCCAACATGGCTTGCAAAACAAGATAGATTTAGCGCGGTGACGGCGTAATCACAGGTTGCTGATGTTGCCTACTTTTTAATTTGCCAGAAGGCTTCATAATGACAAATGCCAGTTTAACCCAAATGCATTAAATCAAATCGGGAAACTGGGTCACCAATGTATAGACAAGCTGTCTAATTAGTTGCATTATGCTTCATGCCAGAAAGAAACTTAGTATCACCAATGAACATTAAGTCCCCATAGGAAGTACAGCACAGTAATTCATCTAGTAAATATTCATATAGTTGCCATGAGTGAAATTAGAACTGAGCGATATGGAGAAAATCAATTATCCCAATGTTTTTTACCAAATACCTTGATAGCAATATTGTAGGTTTGACAATTGGTACTTTCACAAAATGTAAATGTGCTGTATTTATATAGCACTTTTCTAGTCTTAACGACTACTCAAAGCGCTTTTACATCTACAGGATACTTTCACCATTCATACATTCATACACTGTGGCCGAGGCTGCCGTACAAGGTGCCACCTGCTCATCAGATAAACATTCACACACATTCACACTCCACTCCAGCACCGGGGGCAACTCGGGGTTCAGTGTCTTGCCCAAGGACCCTTTGACGTGGGACTGAACCACCAACCTTCCGATTGGCAGGCAATCGCTCTACCACTGAGCCACAGCCGCCCCATAATAATAATATGCACACAATGAGATTTTTGATAAATAATTTTCAGTTATGTTGATATAATAACTATGTGGGTAAATGAAAATAATAGAACAGTCTGGTGTGTATAGAAAATCACATCACTCAGCGGTAATACAGCCTTTAAAACCTGAAACAGACCATACTTGTCACAATAGAATAGTACAATATCCAAAATTTAAGACGATATCTAGTGTCATCTATATATCAATATTGATATAATAGTGATATATTGCCCACCCCTAAGTAAAATACATATCAAGTCTCCCAACAGTGACTGAGTAGTTACCGATCATACAAAAACTCAACAAAGGAACACGTAAGGCTCCAACAAGGGCACATCTGGAAAAAGGCTTGATGTACACTACCAATGGCAGTTTAAACATCGACCGTGCCAGTAGTGATGGCTACTGTATTAGCAACAAAACAGCCAACTAAAGTCAACTGCTGGTGGCAGAATAACGCTCCATGTGTGGTTACAGGATCAGATGACGTAGTGTCAGCACTACTGCTACCCCTTCAAAAATACAGAAAATCTATTGCGCAGCCGGAACTGTTTGAAAGCACCTTTTACTGTAACTTTCGGTATTTAAATAACATCCTTAAAATTATGTTGAAATGTTTTGGTTGTCTGGCTATCCGGACTTGTATACACCAATGTACAGAAATGGCTGTAGCGAGGAGGCTTGAGGAAGAGAAGTGGAACTGCAGTTTTTTGGTAGGTTTGGAAATCAGCACCATCAGTCCAGAACTTGTCCATGGTTTGTGGCCAGGAAACAGACAGCAAAACCAAAAACTGTGTTCAAAGGAAGCTTAATGTTGACCTAGGGCTTGGCAATGTATTGATAATAAATCACTTGTGTATAACAAATCGTGATCTGAAACTAAATATAATCTTTGATTTTGGATATCATAATATCGTAACATAGCATAAATCTATTCCTGGTTTTAAAGGCTGCATTAGCAAAACAAATACTGTACATAATAAAACAGCAAAACAAATACTATAAAGCAACACAAATACTATACAACAGCAGAACAAACACTATACAGCAAAACAAAACAAA
>NC_045744.1:30256193-30257356 GCF_008692095.1 Etheostoma spectabile
CAGCAAAACAAATACTATACAGCAAAAAAATTATGTCATTTTACCGAATTATGTCATTATACAGAACTTCCCTGACTGCTCTGTTATTTGCCCTTATCCACTTGGTTATTATATCCACATTACTGATGATTATTTATCAAAAATGTCATTCTGTCCTAATCTCAATAGTCAACACTACAATATTGTTGTGTTATGGATATATCGAGATATTTGATTTTCTCTATATTGCCCAGGCCTTTGTGGATGCAGCTTGTGCAGTGGGAGGGAAGGTAGAGAGAACACTGACAGTCCAACTCCCACTCCACACCACAGTGTGCAAACCAGCTGATATTAAGTTGATATTTCTCAACTGCCTGATAAATAGCTTCATGCTTTTGCATACACTAATTCATGGATGAATGACTGATAAGGAAAACCCTGTTGGCACATAGCTTTTACTGATTTGATGAGTTTCTTGAAATGTTGCCGTGTTAACTGAAAACAGAGTGCAAGATTAAGGATAGTTTCAGCTTGGTCCTTTTTTTCCCAGTAGCAACGATAGCATTGGTTATCGTCGGGTGATAGGGCTGAATGTTCTTGGCTTTGGCGTGAAAACATTCAGAATCTATCATAATTATTGTGTTTTTCCTTTCTTTCCCTGACAGAGCTGCTCTGTCTCCTACATTTTCTATCTCACATACTGTCACGCCATCCTCCCACCAACTGGCTGCTAGGCAACATGGCCCTTTGAATGGGGTGTATTTTTACATCTGTGTGTTGAGGGCTAGAGACTTTAGGAGGAGAAAAACATCCCTGCTTTAGCCTGGTTTTCTCAGTGTACACAGTGGCCACTAAGGCTTTGCTTATCTTCAAAATGATCAAAACAATGTATTCACTTCCTCAGATATGCATGATATAGTACACCCAGGAGGGTATATACCCCGGAAGTTAGAACATGGACAATATGGAGAAACAAAAAATGAAATATCATGATATTTTTCACCAAATACATTGATATTGATATTGCAGCGATATTGGTGCTTTCACAAAACATTTACACAATGAGATTTTGAAAAAATCATCAGCAAAGGGGGCAGACTACTGTCCTTAGCAGGCAAGCTGTCAGGTTGTTAAATGTGCTGAGGACACAGCGCTCATTGGGTTGATCGAAAATGATGACTATA
>NC_045744.1:30257366-30258128 GCF_008692095.1 Etheostoma spectabile
AAATGAGATAAAAGCCTTTGTTGATTATTGTGACATGCATTTCTTGGAACTCACCGTTAAGAAAACTAAAGAATTTGTCATGGATTACTGGAGAAATAAGATCACAGCTGAGGCAGTGGAAATCAAAGGTGTAGAAACAGAAAGAGTGAACA
Source organism: Etheostoma spectabile (assembly GCF_008692095.1). Lineage (NCBI taxonomy): Eukaryota > Metazoa > Chordata > Actinopteri > Perciformes > Percidae > Etheostoma > Etheostoma spectabile. The sequence continues at coordinate 30,257,519 of NC_045744.1, forward strand.
CATACAAGTATTTGAGCATTGTTTTTAATGACAGGTTAACGTGGTCTGATTATGTTGACTCATTGTTGAAAAAATTAAGCCCACGGGTATACTGTATGAGGAAGTTGCAGTCCTTTAAGGTGAATACGGATGTGGTGAGAATGTTTTTTATGTCAGTCTACGTGTAGTGTTTGGAGTTACTGTGTGGTGGGTTGGGGGGGGGGGGGGGGGGGGGAGTAATGGGGTAACTGAAAAGCCCAGGATTGATAGTGTGACTAAAAGGGCTGAGAAAATGGTGAGTTATATACAGTGAGTCAGGTATATGATAATCATCTGGTAAAAATGACAGAAAATAACGAGGGACCCGGGTCACCCTCTTCATGGTAATCCGACTGGCAGGGTTATGGAGCGTCGTGGTAGGCTAAGACCTCCTGTGACACAAACTAAATGGTATGCTCTCTCTTTTATACCTCATGCTATTAGACAACACAACAAGTACTTTAAATGTACATTTTTATAAGTTTTAGTTTTGTATTGAATTTATGTATAGTATTATGTTGTAGTGTATTTGTTGTATTGTATTATTCTCTAGTTTTTATGGATATGATGGCGGGTGTGAGCACTGTAATTT
>NC_045744.1:30258138-30259252 GCF_008692095.1 Etheostoma spectabile
ATGGATGAAATAAACTTGACTTGACTTAATGTGGATATAATGACTAAAAACTAGAACTGTCTGAAATTTCAGAAAATTACATCACTTCACTGTAATGCAGCCTTAAAAAACAGGAAAATACACCACTTGTGCCACATTACGAATTTAAGACGATACAGTATCAAGTTATTAATGTAAGCAATTACAACACCATTCATCATCAATGCAGCATCATACATTTGTTATTCAATTCAATTCAATTTTTATTTATAGTCTCAACACATAAGAGTTATCTCAAGACACTTTACTGATAGAGTAGGGTATTGCAGTGACTTTATTGGCAGGGGCATAGCACAAAAGTCTAGACCTTGCACACAAGCATTCTCTATGCCCCCCCTTCTAGTATCTTTTTGGAAACCCCTGTATACTCATTCCCTTTTCTCCCCAGTCTGATGCACAATCTTCACTTTAGTCTTAAACTCAAACATCTATTAATTATAACATTTACTGAGAATGTGAAGGAGCGAGCTAAGTGATAAACACTTAATCAACCAACCAACCAACCAACCAACAAACCAACCATTCAACCAACCAATTATTGAATCACTCAATCAGTGTTATTTCTCATGCATAATCGTACAAATTCTGTGTAACAGAAACAGATAAAAGAAAGTCACTTGGTTGAATGGCACCGGCACTCCAGGATCCAGCCGGGTCTCAGTGAACACACACCATAGCTCCTGACATCCCGCTGGAAACCGACAGGGGCACACAGCAGAAAAGTGGCAGTGTGGCTGTGTTCAATTCCTTCACGATTGCCTCGGTGCCCCTTCTAATGTAAAGATGTAGATGGACGCAGAGATGGTCTTGTTTATCCACATAGTCAGGATCGTAGCCATAGGTGGTAGCTGATATTAGGGTTGGGCGATATGGAAAAAATGTAACATCACAATATTTTTTCGACCAAATACCTCAATGTCGATACCGCAACAATATTGTAGTGTTGACTATTGGTGCTTTCACAAGATATTTCCACAATGGTATTTTTGATAAAGTATCATCGGCAATGTGGATATAAGGACTGAGTGGGCCAATAAAAGAACAGTCTGGTAGGTTCAGAAAATGACATCACTTT
>NC_045744.1:30259262-30260537 GCF_008692095.1 Etheostoma spectabile
AGCCTTTAAAACCAGGGAAAGACAACACTTATGCCATATTACGATATCCAAAATCTAAGACAATATCTAGTCTTATATCTCAATATGGAAATAATATCGATATATTGCCCAACTGTAGCTGATAGCCTTCTTTACCTTTTCCTCTTCCTGTTCACTCTGTTTGCATCTGAAAGCTTTGAGCGGCCTGGCTATCAAAGTCAGCAGGAGACTGAACCTGAAGAGAGACTCATAGCCTAACGTCAACCACACAAAGCACAACTCATATTTTTAAAATAGACAATTCAGCATAAATTTTGCGGAGCTGACAGAGAGGTGTCTGGAGAGTTTCCGCGCCTAGTTCGATGTATTCTGCATTCCTCATTGTCCTTTTTATTATTTCCAAAAAGCAAATCATACAAGGCCTCAGTATGCATCAGAATAAGTCCTTTCATAAATACGATTGTCAACAGCTTCTGAAAACCCCTTACCGGCTGTATGTGACATGTTTTGTAACTTGCCGAAAAAGGACAGCAGTGAGAAGACAGAGGAAAGACAGGGGTTCATTCTTTACACAACTTATTTCGTCAGTGTACGACTGCATGCAACACCGCAAATACATCATCTCATCTCCCCCTCTTTTTGACAGCGAGCTTATTGCCCTGCCTTCCAGTGTGGCAATTTAGAACATGGAAACACTTGTGAAAAAAACCTGTTGTCTAAGCCTTGTCAGCAGTCACCCATTAGTCACGATTGTTGTATTTTTTGATCTTTTATGGAGCTTTTAAATAGAGCCTGACCAACCCTGGATTTTTGAGGAAGATACAGTTGACAGTTTGTAAAATCATAAAGTGATATATAGGCCCCGGATATGACAACCTATCTCCTGAACTTGATATGGAGGCACTGACTGCTTGTCTTATTTTCTGAATTTTGTTTAGATGTTATTGTTTTTGGTGATAATGTCCGAGAAGAAGGACCGCCTTGCAACATTTGCAATTTTAGAATTGAAATCATCTACAAGCTCAATGACTGAGACCCAAGAGAGGGTATGTGAGGAGGAGAAAAGCTGAATGAATGATTCAGTGGTGTTTTCAGTGATATACCGTTTTCTGATTAATTCTGTTTGAACACTTGTGTGCACAGAGATAGTGCCGTTTAAGAAAACACAGGAATGATCAGAGAGCAGCATCAGTCACCACAACTTTGGAAATGTACAGACCCTTGGAGATAATCAAGTCCAGAATGTGCCTCCTATTGTGCGTGGGCTCTGTCACATGCTGAGTCAGTCCATAGTTC
>NC_045744.1:30260547-30261008 GCF_008692095.1 Etheostoma spectabile
AACACAGTTCTTTGGTCCCTCTGTCCTGGGGGTTGTCAACATGACTGTTAAAATCACCCGCATAATTACATAGTCAAAGGTAATACAGATTATACACAGCAGTTCAGTAATGTCATCAAAGAATATTGTACAGCATTTAGGTGGCTGTAGATATTTAGAAATATAGTTTGAGAGGAGGACCTCAGCTGAAGAGCCACATATTCAAAAGAAGCAAATTTCCATAAGATATGTGCTTACACTCGCACATTAGTACAATACATTATTTACAAAGTAACACAGCCTACAAGTACTGCAGAGGGGCAGTTAAGTGTCCATGTGGGTCTCTAAATAGGAAAACAATAAATCATTTGGGGGGTAAGGGGGTGGAGTGTGGATGATTTTAAGACGACACACGAATTAGAAATAAGAGCCGATTCACACATCGTTTGTTTGTATATAGCCCAATATACTGGAGATATATG
>NC_045744.1:30261018-30265819 GCF_008692095.1 Etheostoma spectabile
GTGTGTGTGTGTGTGTGTGTGTGTGTTTTACTCTTAAATAGCCTATAAAGGCTATAGCCATACTGTGTATGCATATTATAAATATAGGCCTAAAAATACGTACAATAAGAATACAACAAATAAAAGTGTATGACCCCCGTACATTCTCATCACATTTTGCCGCGTTGTGATTTGAATTCAAAGTAAATATAGAAGCTGTCATGAACACTGTTCTGCTTATCTGACAGATGTAAAGTACAGTCCCTGACAAAAGTCTTGTCGCTTATCTATTTTGTAGAAACACCTGCTATTAACCTGACTTTTAATTAATCAATTGGTGTAAGAAATAGCTCATATGAAAAGCTAAAACCCTCCCAAATGATGTTCATTGCACTGAAATAAATTAGTTTCACTGAAAAAAGATTTATAATTTAAACAAGACAGAAAGGTCAAATTTTGGCAAGACAAAAGTTTTGTCGCCTATACATAAATTGAACAAATTTACTACAAATACTAAAATATGTCAGCAAATTAAATAGTGGTGCTGTGAGATTCAAATTTTATATCTTGTATGACTTCCATGAGCTTGAAGGACTGCATCCATGCGGTTTGGAAAGGATTCATACAATGTATTGATGAAGTCATCAGGAATAGCTAGGAAAGCAGTCTTGCATGCCTCCCAGAGTTCATCAATATTCTTTGGTTTGGTCTTCCATGCTTCCTCTTTCATCCTACCCCACATATGCTCAATGATGTTCATGTCTGGTGACTGGGCTGGCCAATCCTGGAACATCTTGATCTTCTTCGCCTTGAGGAACTTTGAAGTGGAGATGGAAGTATGCAATGGAGCACCATCCTGCTGCAGAATTTGGCCTCTTTTATGGTTGGGAATATAAGAGGTAGCTAGATTTCTTGGTATTTGAGACTATGATGTTGCCTTCCACCCTGCAGATCTCTCGCACACCCCCATACTGGATGTAACCCCAGACCAGGTTTTTTCCGCCACCAAACTTCACTGTTTCTTGGTGAATCTTGGATTCATGCGGGCTCCAGTAGGTCTCCTGCAATTTGCGGCAACTGTGGTGTAATTCAGAAGATTAATCTGAAAAATCCACTTTCTTCCACTTTTCCATCGCCATCCTTTATTGCAGCGGTGGTCCTTGGCAAATGCCACACGGTTTTTCAATTGTCTTTTGTGTAGTGCTGGCTTCTGGGCACTGATGGTCCTCATGGTCTCCACAAGCCATGATCCAGACTCTGGCTTAGGATGGAAACAATTGCAATTGTAACTGATTTATCCTGACGCAGGGAAGTAACTTTCACACCTGCTTAATTTAGTTTGGTGCACTAGAGTTTGTCTCCCCCTTGGTGCGGTCCGTTTGTGCAGGTGGGAACGCAGCAATCACACTCGGGTGCACCAAAAGCGGACCAAACAAGGTGGTCTCGGTACGCTTTCAATCCAACTCTGGAGCAGTTTGTTTGTGGTGAGAAGATAACCAACTATACATACTCTTCCAGTCTCAGCTAATGGTTCTTGTAGTCAGGTGTGTTTAGCAATCTGTGATGCAGCAGAGCAACTTACAACTTCAATGTTTCTCTCACAGAAATAGACTGAAATTAAGCTTGATGTCCGTCACTTGCACCTCCATGGTCAAACCAGCCGCCACTAGATGTGGAGAGAAGCACCGGCAGAACAGAGTGAGGTCTCGGTGAGCAGAGCAGACGTAGTAACTTCCGCACAGACCACTGCGCTATCTGGATGCCCACTTGTGTTCATTTTAAATACAAGCATGCAATAGTTTTCTTTATCATTACTGTAAAGTCCTAATTTAGCTGTAGCCTGCTTTTCCCAGTGTTTAGTTTTAGTAACGGTATTTTAGACTGAATCAAGCTGTCAGTTAGCAGTTAGCCGAAATAGGTGTTAGTTAAATTAGCGTCAGCTTCCTGGTGGAGGCTAACCGTTCTCTTAGCTAATACATCGGTACATGCTGTGCTGCATGCACATGCATGCATCTGTCATAGTTAGCTTTCCGGTACAGTAATAATAAAGACATTGAGCACAAGTAACGTAGAACTGACGTAACGCCTGTTATATATTTTACATGCTGTCACAGCTAATGGTTAGCTGAATTAGCTGTTAGCTTAACTAACGTTAGCTTTCTGGTGGAGGCTAACGGCAGGCCGCTACTGTGGAACAGATCTGGCAGAGTAGTAAATCCTCGTACATCATGATTATCATCTGCGCATGCGCAGGACGGATCGTGCAGGCAGCACGGATCGTGTACCGATAGAAACGTCCAGAACACAGGAGGACCTTCTTCCTATATTTACTTTCTTGCTCCTGCTTTCAGACACATGCGAGAGGAGAGGTTCTTTTGAGATTTGTAATGCATTTTGCTATGTTTGGATTTTTCCAGGTGTGAAACTGAACCAAGTTTACAAACTCATCATCTGAGTTGGACCAAAGCAAACAAACTACAGTAAGCCTACAGGCAGCGAAAAAGCGTGTTAGTCTACAATTTAAAAGCTACATTAAATGTGAATGTGTTATCTTAACTTGATATATGTGAGCCTTAAATCTGGCATGTTCATGGATGGAACTTGCTTATACAGGGCTCAACATAAAAAAAATCCCCACTGGCCCTACAAGAAAAAAGTATAAGGAAAAAAACTGTTCCATAAAACTGTTTTTATTGTATACATTATGATTAATCAAAACAGCAAACAACTGATTTCTTAATTTTATTACATTCATATATTTTTATTCAAAGGAAAGTCCTTCTGCCCCCCTCTATGAGCCAACTCTTCACTATTGGCATAGGGTTTATGTGCTCCAAGTTGGGACCCTCCAAGCTAATGAAGAGCAAGCTCTTCAGCATTTGAACACTCAAGATGTTCCTCCAGTCAGTATTAGTACCCTCCATGACACCGAAGGCCTTCTCGACTGTTGCTGTGAAAGAATATACTTAATAGAAACTTGCCAACTCAAGACTTCCATGACGTCTTGGACCAGCGTGATGAAGAAAAGGTGTTAAATAACAGCACTTCTTGGCTCACCCAATCAATCATTTCAGCACTTGCTGATCTGTTTGATGTAAACAACCAAATAATAATTAATGTCGACATAGATTGATTAAGTATGATTACCTAGGAAACGGCAATGTATTACTAGCCTTTCTTCCACTGTGTTTTCCATCTGGGCAAGCTATACTGGGTAGTGCCCTCTCTGAGCCACCTTGGTCCAAGTTGGTCGTCTTCTAGACCTTTTGATTGAACACATCTGCTAGATCTTTAAACTCTCATCACACTTTTGGAGAGTGATGATACTCTTTATACAGCCCCTTCAGTATATCCATCACCTGAATTAGAATTATAGGATTATGCTAATTATACAAATTAGCTCAAGTAGCACATAAATTGGGTTTATGTAGGTCAGGGTTTTCTCAGTTTACTTTACAGAAGGTTGGCTAATTGCCTATCTCGTTCTTTCTTGGTCTTTCATAGCATCCATGGCTTAGCCACTGGATATTTTTTAAGTGGGGAATAGCATTAAGAAGTGTGGCAACACCCCCAATCTGCCTAACTATCACAGCAGCTCCATCAGTTCCCAAGCCCACTACCTTCTCCTCCACTGGGATATATCTGCCTTATCCTATGCTGTAGACTGAGAAATACTTTTTAGTGATGTAAAATTCAGTTCAATTTTATTAACAGTATGAATTCATAACAAGTTATCTAAAGACACTTTAGAGAAGTCTAGATCACACTGCATAATTTAGGACCCAACAAGTCTTCTAATTCCCACAAGAGCATCCCACAAGTATTTAGTGCAACACTGGAGAGGAAAAACTCCCTTTTAGGAAGAAACCTCGAACAGACCCAGGCTCTTGGTAGGTGGTGTCTGATGGTGCCGGTTGGGGTTGAAATAAATAGTTTCAATAACTATCACAATAAAAGATAATGGAACAGTGACTAGAAATAGTAGTTTGTAGTAGTTTGTAGCATAGCAGGGCACTGCAGGACGTTAGAGGGCACAGCAGGACGTAGCAGGATGTAGCAGGGCCCTGCAGGACGTGTAGCAGGACCACGACAGCTGCAACCATGACTTTGGTGCCTCCCAAATCCAAGAAGGCAAAAAAGAACATAAGGACTCTGGGGAACAACTCCCCAGAGCTAGGTTAGTAACAGGCATTTCTTGGACATAGGTGCACACAAATGGAAAGGGTAGAGAGGAGTTCACCCGGCAGTCTAAAACTATAACAGCATAATTAAGAGAGACAGGGTAAAGGAGCCGAGTCGGGCTGTACTGCCCTGCCTCCCTCTTGTTTGATTATATCATTGATTTTATTGTAGATATATATATGACGAGTATGACGAGAAGCAGAATACAGGGGAAATATGAGCTCTTTTCTTAGTTCTTGTCAGAACACACACTTCATTCCGGATCAGCTGGAGAGTCTTAAGAGACTTATTTGAGAATCCTGATAATAAGGAAGTACAGTAGTCCAGCCTGGAAGTTACAAATGCATGGAGTAGTTTTTTTGCATCGTTTTTAGACATGATGTTTCTAATTTTTATATATCTTTTTTATTTTTATTTTATTTATGTTTCAAAGGTGAAAAAAGGCTGTTCTTGAGGTTTGTTTTAAGTGGGCGTTGAGGCTATATCCTGATCAAAAATTATTTCTGACAGTAGTGCTGGAGGCCAGGGCAATACAATCCAGGATAGCTATATCTTTGGATAATGAGGTTCGGAGGTGATTAAGGCCCAGCACAATAACTTCAGTTTTGTTTGAATTTAACATCAGAAAATTGTAGGTCAT
>NC_045744.1:30265829-30265997 GCF_008692095.1 Etheostoma spectabile
TTTTATATCTTTAATACATGCTTGAAGTTTAACTAACTGACTGGTTTTGTCTGGCTTGATTGATAGATATAATTGGGTGTCATCCGTGTAACAATTAAAGTTAATTGAGTGTTTCCTAATAATATTCCCTAGAGGAAGCACATATAAGGTGAATAGAATTGGTCCAAG
>NC_045744.1:30266007-30268429 GCF_008692095.1 Etheostoma spectabile
TTGTGGAATGCCATGGCTAACTTTAGCATACCTGGAGGATTTACGGTTGACATTAACAAATTGACATTGATCAGACAAAAAGGACTTAAACCAGCTTAGTACTAAACGTTCCAGTCTCTTTAACAAGGTGGTATGGTCGATGTCATCAAATGCAGCACTAAGATGTAGGAAAAGTATGGAGACAAGTCCGGTGTAGTTTGTGACTGTTAAATGCCAACCATTCTGCATTCCACGCAAATTCACGGCTGTGTTTATACTCTGTGTTTACGTCACTCCAAGCGCTAATGCTACCAATGTGTTAGCTGAACTTTATGGAGCCTAAAATGTGTGTGCACTAAATGTAGCCTGTTTCGTATGTTGTTTTTATATAATGTTGTATTTATATATTTTAAACGCGTAGCACCACTGGAGCCACGGTGAAACGTTTTGTGTATGTGGTTGAAATGACAATAATACACACTTGAGTTGAGTTGAATGCCTTCCTGTCTGTCTGTAAACGGTAGACTTAGCTTGGGAGTGGACTCTTTGAGCAGTGAAGCAAGTGCATTCTGGTAATTGCTGTCTTTCATTCACATGAGCCAAAAACACATTTTCTGGCTTTTCTCGGCCTAGAAAGCACCAATTTCGAAAAACATTTCACATTTCTTCTACATAAGTGATACAATTTAAAGATATAGCCACCTTTACAATGGTAAAATATCCCTTTAAACGCCATAGAGACCACCCACACATCTGGGAAGTGTGACCCGGTGTGTCCCTTGTCATTTCCCTGCTTCCCATTTATTTCTATGGGAGCTGTATTCTGGTAGTGTTGCGGGGACGTGGAGAAGTGAGGCTTCTGCCTCTCAAAAACTCACGAAAATCTTTTAAACTGACCGTTGTCAGTCTGAAATGAAGACAGATTCAGCAGCTGAATAACTATTTCTTGCATAAAATGTTTTCAGAAACACATTTGGGGGAACTATTTCTGTAAAATAAAAGAGATTGTATTCCAAACGAGATTCGAGTTTTGAAATCCAGGACCAGACATGTTATTTTGAATCCCACTTTGTTTCTTGCAGAGCGAGCGGTCGAAGCAGAGGAGAGTTTAAGTTTATTAGCATTGATATGAATATGCAGCACATGGATGTATAACAACAATGGTACAGCAGAGTTTGCAGTTTTGTGCACTGTAAGCTCTAGAAGGAAAAGTTAAATACATGCGTTCTTGACTGTTCGTGACGCATCAGAAGAAAAAACAGACGCATACTCGCAATGTGTAAGGAGTCTATCTATCAGGAACAGATTTTCCCATTCAAAAACTTAGTAATTATTTGTAGGAAAAGGGTATAATAATGACTTGTGATTGTTATTCATAGGTTTACTAAAGATTGACACACCATTATATATCCTGTTACACTGCTGCCTGCTGGAGATCCCAATACACTACAAACTGGCCAATGGTTTACACAGCCAGATCAGCCGCTATAACTAAACAAAACAAAACACAAACAACGATCTGCATTGGCCCATTATCGGCAGATATATTGCTCTCCGGATGTGACCGTGATCGGATTCGGAGGCTAAAAAAATGATCGGGCATCTCTAATTCAAACCTCAATATCTTCATCAGTCTTAAGAACGGAGGATGATGTCCCTTGTCATTACTCAAATGCAGGTTTGCGTCAGTGCAGGACCATCATGCATGGGCTTATTATTAATACCCCAAAACATTTCCTCTGGACACTATTGCTGAGTCAGTGAATGACATTTTACTTTATAATGACATAATTAATCAAACTAAATAAAATACTAACAGAAGAGTGAGTCTTTCTTATTGCATGTGGGCAGGCGTCAAAACTGATCTGACTACCTGTGATGAGCTGATCCTCTTCAAAGCATTCGGTACAGAGAGAAGTGTCTGGATCACATCAGCTGTGCCAGGGACAGTATGTTATAAATAGCCTGCAGTACATGTGAATTTCGCCAACATACAAGAGCTAAATCTGTAGATGGAAAAAATTCTACAAGTGGTGACATGTTAATGGCAATGCAATTACCGGGGGTGTTGTTCCATCTTTTGCATTTTAATAGTGTCAACTGTACAGCAAGTTTAGTCTTTAAAAAGTCAAATAGAGTTTGCAATATCATTTTCAAATGGTTAAGAATGCATTTGAATTGTGACCTGCATATTGCTTGTTTAAATGGAAATTGAGGCTGCTTGGTTTATATTGAATTTCCATTTAAACATCCACCGAAGAGCAGGTTAAGGGCGTTTTCACATCGATAGCCTTTAGTTCTCTTGAATCAAACTAGGGTTCGTTTGTCCTGCTGATGCGGTTCGTCTGAGCAGGTGAGAACGCGGCAGTCAAACAGTGGTACGCACCAAAAGCGGACCAAACAAGCATATTGAGACCTGCTTGAAGAGGTGGTCTCGGTACGC
>NC_045744.1:30268439-30268578 GCF_008692095.1 Etheostoma spectabile
ACTCTGGAGTGGTTCGTTTGTGGTGAGACCGTGATCTGTATTCCAACCTCACCAACTATACATACTCCACCAGTCTGAGCTAATGTTGCCTGTAGTCAGGTGTGTTTACCAATCTGTGATGCAGCAGAGCAGCAAACTG
>NC_045744.1:30268588-30271927 GCF_008692095.1 Etheostoma spectabile
TGCAGTGTTTCTATCACAGAAATAGACTGATGTCAAGCTTGCCGTCCGTCACTTGTATTGCAGCCGGCAGAGCAGAGCGAGGTCTCGGTGACCAGAGCAGATGTGGTAATGCCTCTTGCAAAACAATGTCTTATTATTTTAAATTATACTATTTATTGATCCCCAGTGGTGAAATTACAATTTACACTCTGTGTACACTTTGTTAGTAATCAGGCCTGAAATACACACACATGCTCAGGACCTATTCATGCACAAATGGAAAGATGTCTGAGTGAGTGGGCTGCCAGCTGAACCAGCGCCCTGAGCGGGTACAGTGCCTTGCTCAAGAGCACCTGGCAGGATGTGAAGTGGCATCGCTCCAGCGACCAATCCCCAGTCCATACTTTTGTCCCTATGGGGACTTGAACCAGCAACCCTCCAGTTCCCAACCCAACTCCCTACAGACTGAGCTACGGCCACCCAAATACTGAAATGTGCTGGTTTGACCACCAAACCAGAATGATGATGATGATGATGTAATGACGCAATTTGGTAAGCTTGGGTTTTTCTTAGTCTGTCATACTCACATGCTTAAAGAAGTCCCCTATCATTGCGTTGCCCAAGAAAACAAGACCAGCTTGATTGAATGACCACCGCCCTGTTGTACTTAATTCTGTTAGGATGAAATGCTTTGAACAAGTCAAGGATCTGCTCCTCACTACCCATGTCTAGTGGCCCTTTGGCGTCATAGACGCGCTTGGTTGGGACTATTGGCGTCACTTTTTGACGCTCTGGGGTGGGGCGTACGTTTAACTGACATGCGTCACAAGAACGGAACAGTTCAGTTTAGGAAAAGATGATGGTTGGGGTTACTAAATTAAAAAGAATGGGACACAAACCCCCTGTCTCCTGGGTGAAAGTTCTGTGTTGTTTGACTCATACACCACCCCACCCAACTTTTGAAACACTTTTCTACTCACTACTGTTATCGCTCTTTATACTACGTCATCTTAAAGCGCCATGGTCGAGCTGCTGCTCTGCCCAGTGCATTTCATACTGATGCTAAAAGGTGATTTTTGCATTGCTATCTGACACTAAAAGCCACTGACCAGGCTTCATACATCCTACCTATCCTGCACACATCCTCCACACCATCTCATATGGAAAAGAAGGGAACCTTTGTAAGAATGCTGTTTTGACTTTATTGACTACAGTTTAGGGTTTAACCATTCTTCCCTGGAGTTGGGATTAGACACCTCACTGTGCATGTGTGTATGTGGATTCTTGACTTCCTGCCAGTTAGGTAGTTAATTAGTTAATTATAAAGTAGTTAGTTTATTTTCCCCATGGAGAAATTAGGTTTCAGCAGAAATCAAGGCATTTTTAACAACAAAAGTCAAGGCACGAAAACCCCAGGTGGTGAGGGTGGGTTGACACACCTCTTCCACCCTCATCCAACACCGGAGCACCCCAGGGCTTTGTTTTGAGCCTCCTGCTGTACACACAACTCCAGTTTCAGGTAACTTTATTTGTACCCATAGGTAAATTTGTTGCGTAGTTAAAAAGTGCAGGGCAACCCCATCCAATCCATCATCAAGTTTGCTGACAACACAGCTGTGGTGGGCCTGATCACAACCACAATGAACAGGCCTTCCTGAAAGAAGTAGAGGACTTTACCCGCAAGACTAAAGATATGGTAGTGTACTTTGGGAAGAAGCAGGGAAGGAACTATGTCCCCCTTAACGATGAGACGGTTGACAGCTTTAATTATCTAGGTGTCCACATCAGCGAGGGTCTGACCTGGGCGCTGGATACTGGGTTAAGTGGTGAGAAAGGCAAGGCACAGACTGTTTCACCTCAGACGCCTGGGGAAACTTAAATGCTGAATCAATTTTATTCCTGCATGATTGAGAGCGTCCTTTTAGGCAGTCCCTCCAGAATTTTGCGGCCTTTTTTGTAGATTATTGCGGCCTGAAATGGACGATTTTGTGGCAGCTTTTGTGAGAAAAAAAAAATTACAATAAAAGTTGCAATGTCCCTTTTTTGTGAAATGAAATTACAGGATACAGTGAAAATTACCAAAAAAAGTCCAATATTTGGTATAACTCTTTAAAAATGAAAGGAAACTTTATGGAGAAAAAAAAAACTTCTCTGGGCGTACCAAAAAGGCTCAGGATGCTGCAGACGTTTAATATGAAAATGGCTGGTGGATTTATGAAACAAAATAATAATTTACAATTGAATGAATTAAATTTGAATACATCTGCCAGTGGCTGGTTGATATTCAAATTGTAAAAAGGAAAACTTCCCATCTTTGTCTGGGAAACATTCACTTATGATTTGATAAAGTACTTATTAGCCACTCATTAGCCTTTAACTCTTAGTCGCACTTGCAATAACGAGCATAGCTGTCCTCAACTCATATTGTCTAATTACCGTATCATCTACTATTTGTCCTGCATATACTGTGTGTGCATGGTTGTTTCGTCCTGGGGAGAACTGAGCAGCAGCAGTGGAAGTTGCGGGAAGCTCTGGTGATTGGTCAAATTTCACGGAGATTGGTTGAATTCACTGGTTCACATAGGTGCGATCGCAACATTGTAAATTCCGAATTCCTGGTAACCAAGGTAACAGTCTTTTCTCCCTGTCGGGAAGAAGGTATCAGATACACCAGGCAGCACTGAGAGGACACTAGGATCTTATGGACAGTGCCCAAGACTCACTACCCACATACTATGATGAATCATGCACAAGTTGAAGGAACAGATGTGGTTACATTCCACTGGAATTGTACCTTGTACCTTCATAAAAAAGAATAAAAAAAGAAATGGATTCATTGAATTGGAATATTTACCATTCTTTGATTGAAATAAAGTTTTGTGAAAAGAATGTTTTAATTAGCAGCAAGGTATCATGTTCTGGTATCAGTACAGAAATGTAGGTGGATCATCAGCATAAATATTGACAGATCGAATACCCAGTCCTAATGTTTTTCTTCTGATAAACAGTAGATTTTTATTTAAACTGTTTTCCTAACTCTCTTGTATTGTTTCTTTACTTCAGCTCCCTATCCTGGCCTCCTCTGTTGTTAGCCTTTATTTCCTGGAGCTGACGGATATTTTCCAGCCGGTGCATTCTGGGTACAGTTGCAATGACCGCAGTCTGTCTCTGCCCTACATCCTGCCCAGACAGGAAGTCTGCCCACTGCCTCTGCTCTTCAGCTTGGCCTTCGCCGCTCCCACTGCCACGGTAAGTAAACCTTAACCAACTAATCTCATAAATCATAATTTTTTGGTAGAAGTGATATTTCTACATGGTAAATAATTTACTAGTAAGTGTTGTAGAGTCATAGAAAACCAA
>NC_045744.1:30271938-30272026 GCF_008692095.1 Etheostoma spectabile
AGTCATGACATGCATGCTGCTTATTCTGTGTAATTGAATCTGTAATTGAAAGGGGCATTGATGTGGGTAGATGTAGCAAGTAGTCGTG
>NC_045744.1:30272036-30272336 GCF_008692095.1 Etheostoma spectabile
GAAAACACACAAGGTGAGTCCGAGATGATGTTGAAATTATGGGGTCTTTATTGTTCACCCCAAGTAAGGCCAGTACGACAAAATAGTGTTATAAAAATAAACGGAATTACAGAGAGCAAAAAGAAAATACTTTCGCAAAATAAAAGTAAACTGACAGGAGAGTTAAGATTATCACATTAAACAAAACCACTGTGTCCTTTTGACCTTAAAGCAAGTCATTGTGGAGGGCATCCAACGGACTTACGCCCTACCGGACATTCACACCACCACCAACTAAAGTTACCGGAAGTCATTCATTTT
>NC_045744.1:30272346-30282974 GCF_008692095.1 Etheostoma spectabile
CCGGCTTCTCTCAGCTGCAAGGAGCGGTAAATCTGTCAGCGTCGGGTTTTGGGCGTTTTGAGCATGTTGAGAATGTTTCGTCAATCAGAAAGTTGAAATTTTTCAACTTTATGGTAATGAGCTATGACGCAGTTCAACGGCAAGCAGTGGCTAACGCCAGTGGGGTCTATTTATCGCATACCAAGGATCATGGATCAGTTTCATTACATAAAAATACTTGAAGAGGTCACGTTGCCTTATGCTGAAGAAGAAATGCCTTGACAATGACCCAAAACACACTAGTAAGCAAACAAAGTCTTGGCTCCAGATGAACAAGATTGATGCTATGGAGTGGCCAGCCCAATCCCCAGACCTCAATCCCCTGGAACACTTGTGGGGTAAAATCATAAATTCTATTTCTGAGGCCAAACCCAGTATTGCAGAGGAATTGTGAAATGTAGTTTAATGGTCCTGGGCTGGAATACCTGTTCACAGGTGCCAGAAGTTGGTCGACTTCATGCAACACAGATGTGAAGCAGTTCTCAGAAATAAAGGTTATGCAACTAAATATTAGTGCAGGGATTCAAATAAGGTACACAAATATCATCAATTTTGGTCTTGTTTTGATTTGGAATTGAATGTGCAGTGTCCCCAATGCATTTCTATTATGAAATTTAAAATATTCTAAGGATTTTGAGCATTATTCACTTTTCTAAACACACTGCTATTATTCTGAGCACAACTGTACATGTGGCAAACACATTGAGTACATGCACACCAATATTCCACTATTATCTTTGATTCAGGTCATGTAAACAGCATATTGAGTCTGTATATCCAGAATAAGAACTCTTTCTGAATTTAGCATTTTTCTGATTTAAATATCTGACACACCAAGCCGTTGGCCAGGAATAGTGGAGACAAAGGCCTCTTGTCGGCCCTCGTTGCCTTTGTCTTAATACCAGAACACACCGCAGAGACTACAGATAACAGCCAAGTACCACATACGTTCTGCGCATGTGTGAGAGGAAATAACTCTCCATACAAGCAGGTGGTGGGAATCTATTCGCCATTCAACAAGGGAAACCGAATAACGTTGCTATGATACCCACAACAACAACAAACAGCAAGAACAAATCTGCTTCACTCGCCAACAGGAAGACAGTGGACACGGGGAGATGGCTAACCACACTGTCTCTCTCCCTGGTTGTCATTCTACGGTGGAAGCAGAGTGGAGCAAACCGACCGACGGCCCATTTGCTAACGCTAGCTTGCTAATTTCCTCCACCCAACATGCCTTCATCCTACAGTGGTTACAGAAAATTAGCCAAACAAAATGTTCACTCCTCTGGCGATAGCAATGTGCTTTCCTTCGCTTTGACAAGAGCGTGTGAATTTAACATTAAGTTCTTACATTTTACTAATTTAGAGACTGGCTGGTAAGCAAGCTTGCTTGCTAGGGGGCTAATTGTTTAGCGGTGCAGAAAGAGAGAAGTCTATTACGGTCTTTATATTAAATATTAGGATATTAGTTTAGAATAGAATAGAATGCCTTTATTGTCATTATACACAAGTACACGGTACTTGTGCAACGAGATTAAAGCAATCCCTTTACAGCGTTGACACAAAAAATATAAGAATATAACAGTATAAAATATCAAAAATGTAAAGTCAAAGATATAAAGTGTGGGTAGTACAGAGAAAAAAAGAGAAAAAAAAGAGGGGCGGGGGTGCTGGCGCACAGTGCTGAGTCCGGAGAGCAAATAAAACTGTATACATATATAAATCAGCTTGAATACACGTTGTGTAAACATAGATAAGTGTTAACACTCAATAAATAATATGGGGGGTGGGGGGGTGGGGGTGGAGTGGAGTCAGTGCATATGTGAGTTCAGGGATGAGTTCAGGGTCGTTATGGCCTTCGGGAAGAAACTGTTCTTGAGTCTGTTGGTCCGTGCTCTGATGCACCTGTAGCGCCTTCCTGAGGGCAACAGGTCAAACAGATCAGAGCCGGGGTGGGAGCTGTCCTTGATGATGTTCTCTGCTCTGCTGAGGCAGCGGAAGGTGTAGATGTCCATCAGGGATGTCCATTATTAATGTTAGTTTATTTTGTAATGTGTAGTTATGTAGAGATCATTTTAAAAAATTGTCGTAATTAATCTGCCTACACAAGTAGTTATGTATGTCTTGTTGTATGTTTACCATCTTATGGACATAATGTGCAAAAATAGAGATCGCAATTGTTTGAACCTGTGTGTTTTTTAGAAGAATCATTCAAATGTCATTTTTTCACCAGTTTTGACAGCTCTTATGTGTATTGGATTGATCAGATGAGATGAAAAATGAAAGGACTCTCACAGTCTCTTGTTGGTTTTTGTCACTCTCGTTTTCAAGAGCTGCATGACCAAAAGAAAAGAAGGAGAAACACAGCTAATTTTAAACATTAGCAAAGACTTGGTTTTTGGGTTTCAAGAAGCTGGTTAAAGCAATGAAAGAGAAATGCTGTGTACACACTCTCTAACAAGTCCACCACCGATGGAAATCTTTGAAAAAAATCCTGTTTTACACATCTGCATGCAAACGGCAATATTGGTGGAATTCACTTTCATTAGCCATGTACACAGTTTAGTCAGAATATTGATAGAATATAAAAAAACGAAAAAATATGTGCATGTAAACGTAGTCACTGACTGTGATTATAATCCATCAATCAATCAATCAAACTTTAATTTTAAAGCACATTTAAAAACAACCAAGTCAACCAAAATGCTGTACATTGACATCAAACAATAAATAGACAATACAACACCAGACAAATACAACATGCAGTTCGCATGCTGGATTAAAAGCCAAGGAATAAAAATGTGTTTTAATGTAAGGCAAAGACTCCTGTAGCATGAATGATCCATAAATAAGCCATACGAATTAATTACTTTCAAATGTACACAAATACATATAGTAGATTATGTTGTAATGGGATAGCCGGATGTGGTCTCCTTCATGTTTCAGATTTAAAATGTGCCCGTAACCCCTTAGCGTTCCGACGGAAAGCCTTTTTTAGACGCATTATGCTATTTACACAGAAATAGACAACTACAAAGTTGTTACTCATGCTATACATCTTTGGAAAACTACAACTCTTCTGATTCAAGTGATTGGCTTGACAGAGATTAAGAGCGGCTTAAGGTCTAGCTCCTGGCCCAAATTTGTCAAATCGTTGTTTTATATGGTTCCAACCAGAGGTGGGTAGTAACGAGTTACATTTACTCCGTTACATTTACTTGAGTAAGTTTTTGAAAAAATTGTACTTCTAGGAGTAGTTTTAAATCACTATACTTTTACTTTTACTTGAGTAGATTAGTGAAGAAGAAACTGTACTCTTACTCCGCTACATCAGGCTACAATGAGCTCGTTACTCGTTACTACGCTTCATTGTTTTTACCCCAGCGTACGTCTCATTTTAATGTTTTATTTTGACAGAGAAAGAGAGTCTTCCGCTGAAGGCTCTACCACGTGACTGTGCTTAACCAATCACACGTCGTTGTGCAGTCACGTGATCATACTCGCTTCAGCAGCGCATAGACATATAAGAGGTATCTCTTCATATGTCTATGCAGCAGCGGGACAGGTTAGCTTTACAGTCGTAGCAAAGCAAAGACGTCAGAATCAACTTCGCCAAGGCAACGCAGACCAGGAGGACCCCCCCCCCCCCCCCCCCCCCCCGGCCTTATATGAGCATGGTTACCTTTAGGAAAAGTGGAAACAGCACTACATTATGCGATGCCTTCTGTGTTGACCAAAACAACCGGACATGTGAGCGTTCAAAAACTCAACATCTAACCTGAGGAGACGTAGCGGTAGTTTTAGTTTTTGCCGTGGAGAGGTGGATGTTTGTCTTTTAGGTTACAGACAGTATGTTTTACACATGCAGTATCCATCCAAATTTGATGTGACAAGTCTCTCAAGTAAGCTATTTTGTAATTAATAAATACATTTTAATTTATTCTATTGATTGGATGAACTATAATTTGCCTAAATATGATTGTTTTGTATTTTTGTCGGTCTGATTGATCCTTGTGTTAAGAAATAAATCAGACGTTACTCAACAGTTACTCTACTACTACTACTGGAGTAGTTTTTTTCATCAAGCACTTTTTTACTCTTACTCAAGTAATTATTTGGATGACTACTTTTACTTTTACTTGAGTCATATTATTCTGAAGTAACAGTACTTTTACTTGAGTACAATTTTTGGCTACTCTACCCACCTCTGGTTCCAACCTTGATATTTTACCACACTGTGCTCGTTAGAGTTACTTGAAGCAGAATGGCAAACAAGAACAAAGTCCAAAAAGTCCGAAAAGCCACCTCGAACCACGTTTTTCTCAGATCCAGTCTCAGATTCAACAGATGGGCCTTGACAACGACAATAAGCTGCTATAAACTGTTATCCATGCTCAGCTTGCCTCTCTAACTGAGAGCCTTGTCTCTATCAGATCGGATGTGAACAACCTAAAAACCATCGTTGAAAACAACGCAAGTATTGTTGTCAGACATGGAGGACAGAAACCGGAGATTCAATATCCGCATCGTCGGGCTGATAGAGCGGCTAAATGGTGCTAATGCTATCCCGTATCTCTCACTCTCACTGCCTAAGTGGTTCCCGAATCTAGCAGATGTTTAAATAGAGATAATGAGGGCCCACTGAATTTACAGTGAAAGCCCAGAAAAAACCCACTTCTAATCGCACGTTGATTTTCAACATGCTCCACTACACAACAAGGCAGGCGATCCTACAAGCTGCGCGGAGATCTCCGCTCGTCATTCAGGGACGGAAAATTCTCTTCTCCCCGGATTGCAGCAACTTTACAATCAAGCGACGACAAGCCTTCTATCAAACCATGGATTCATCGCGAGTCAAGGGTCTGGATTTTTCCTGCTTTATCCGGCAACACTGACGATTGGAGACGGCGCCCGGTACAGAGCATTCACCTCCGTTGGGGATGCTTAGGATTATGTGAACCGGGCTGCGCCCCCTGCTCCCCCTGCTGCTTTGGCGGGGAGAGATTCGGAGGGCGCCGTGGAGGAGGATCACTGCCTTCACAACTGTCTAATGAACATGGACCGTTGGTTTATCTTGTTTTCTCAATGCATCCTGATTTTTGTCGCACTGCTGTCTGATATGATCTGAATGCCATGTCGAGCCAGTTTAATATAGTCTACTCTCCATAGGTTAGCTGGGACACTGCTAGGCTAGAGTTTCCTTTCCAAGGTGTTTTGTGCTCTGTGTTTCTTGTTTCTGTTGACGGAAAATGCGTTTATTCTGATGTTATTTTAGTGTGGAACCAGTTGCTGTTGCAATCAGGTATTAATGTTGTTACAAGTTATTGGTTTTACATTTATATTAAATTATTTAAATTTCCCTCTTTTTTGTGCTAAAAATTAATCTGATCCGTGACGCAAAACTGTTATCCGATCCTAACCGTGAGTTTGCCCCCCTAATTGTGAAATTTTCTTTTCTTCATATCACCCAGCCATAGTGTGCAGTTATGTGTGCCAATAATGCTCTAGAAAAATGTCATGTATTCAGCGGATCAGTGAGACAAATGTACCTGGTGATGTAGCATCTGCATCGGCAACAATCTTTTTTTTCTGTGCAGATTCTTATAGGAGAAGCCATTCTGTACTGCTATCTCTCCAGGAGGTCATCAGCTACGCAGACTGAGGCTAACATCAACGCTGCAGGCTGCAATTTCAACTCCTACATCCGCAGGGCCGTCCGCTTCATAGGTGAGAGAACACAATACACACTACTGATAATATGCATTTTTCTCAACTGAAGCACAGAAACAGAAAGAAACACATGACAACAGGCAACAGGTGTAACAGTAAAGATGCTATCACACGTGCTCTGCAAACCTGAGATTAGGTAGACATTACCCAGGCAGAGCTGTAGGTGACAATGCAAATGTCTGAATCCGTCAATCCAACGGTGCACACCCTGCCAGCTCACTATTACAAAATTGGTGTATTCTCCAAAAGCACAGAATCTGTGAAAAATTACAGAAAGCAAGCACAAACCTGGTAAAAAAAAAAAAAAAATCATCAGAGACATTCAAGGAACGGCTCTGGGAAGCCGTGGAATTCGGCGTCATGTTCTGTCTGCTGCACGCTCTACACAGCGCCACCCCTCGTCTTGAGTATTTCCAGTAGGTGGAAACTAGGGGTTGATGAATAAGCTGTATAAATGAAGCTAAAACATCTGAATGGCCCCCTGTTGGCTAGATGCAGTATAGGTCGTAAGCCCCGCCCCCTACATGTTAGAGAATGGGACATTGGACAAACTAAAAAAATCTAAGTACACGTCAAATAAATGTTTCCCTTAACACCTGGTGGCTGGCTGCAGTATAGGTCATAAGCCATGCTCTTGGCCAAACAAAAAAATCTACTGGGGTGAAGTATTTCAACGCTTTCAACACCGTGGACAGCTCCAGGCAGTTTATGTGGGGAAGAGGGGGAGGAGGCCAGAATGAGCAGATCGTCCAAATAAAAAAGGACTCTGATGCCCCTCTTCCGTAGCGGCTGGAACACCGTTTTCATGCATTTATAAAAAGTGCGGGGGGCTAGTGAGTACTTGAACGGCAGCCAGTTGAATTGGAAACGGGCCCCTTGGAAGGAGAAATGCAGGAATTTCCTGTGCCTGTGACTGATCAGACGTATCCACAGACGTAAACCATTGCGGTGGCGCACACGTTCCAACACATGCCTGTAGGTGAGCATGTGGAAAGGGCGTCTAACTTCCGCGGGCAGCTGAGAGGGCGGCTCCTGGGTGTAAACATCCCCGCGAGCAGGGGCTGGCAGTGCTATGCCTCTCAGCTCCGCCGGCTTCCTGATGATCTCCGGCAGATCCGCGAAGAGAGCTTTAGCGGTGGAGGCTGGGGCCGTCTGAGGCAAAGGGGAAGGCCGCTCAAGCAGTGCCCCTGGCCGTTCGGGAGACGGAGACAGCTCCAGTGGGAAGGCGTCAATTGCCGTCTCAAGGCCCAATCCTCCCAGGGAGGAGGAAAGGAATCCTCCTAAAAGGGAAGAGGGAAAACCTGTAACGGAGGCATTGTCTGAATGAACCGAGCCAGCGGACCCATGCTTGTCAAAAACGCCATCTGCCAGCGGTTTCAGGGTGTCACCGGATAACTGTCTGTCTGCCCAGCTGCCATCCCCGTCCCCTCTAAACCAGAAAAGCATCCGCCCGTTGGTTTAGCTTTTCAGATGACAGGCGGGCGCAAAACTGGCAGGAGGCCGGCGTGAACGGCGCTGAGGCAGGTCTTGCAGAGGGGGTGAAGGTTCGGCGGCAAGATGTAGCCAGTCCGGCAGGGAGGGGAAGACGCGAGCACTGGTGGAAATTCTTGAGCTTGTCTTCATACTGCGTAATTGAAGAAAAAGTGGAAGACAAACAACGCGTCCGCTCTGTATATATACAGTAACTGCAAAAAAACTGTAAAAAAATTTCATGAGGTACTTATTCTGCAGCATGCTGGGCCAGGCTGAGCCTTTAAACAAGATCTTAAAACCTGGACAAATTAATGAACTCACAGCACTATTCAGGGTGTCCGCGGGATTTTTAAAAGTTTTAAAAGGTAGTAAATTAGTAATAGTAAAAATTAAGGCATTTAAAAAGTATTAAAATTATTAAGCCAGGTAGGTATTAATCCTCATTTCACGAGGTATTAGTTTTTTTGAATTTTTGTTGTCCAATTGTTTTATTATGTCTAGTTACAGTAAGTTGATCTTGTAAAGTTTGTGTGATATTATGTCCTATCCCGTATTGGGTGATAGTCTATCTTAGCCTGACAAGCCAGACCCACATCATGATGTTGGGTCTAGGAACACACCATTGGAAGGGTCAATCCGAGGGGCGGGATAAACGGTTCTTTTTTAAATTCCCTCTGCATGCAACCAGAGCAACGAAGAAGGTAGCGGAGCTAGTGTATAGATTAAACTTTTTTTTTTTACCTCGACAAACATGGGTGAATGCAAATTTTCAGATAAATGCCTAGAGGACCCGGCCATTACATCCCTCTCTCAGATCTCTTTGATCTCTTTAATTTTGTTAAAGGCAGAACAGGATACCCAGGGTTCGGTTTACACGTATCGCCATTTCTAACCACTGGGGGACCATAGGCAGGCTGGGGGAAATATTAATATTAATATTAATGTTAAAAAACCTCAATGTGAAATTTAAATGCCATGGGACCTTTAAGTCTAATAGCACATGCCACAGCACGTTAACACTATATGTACAACTGTTTATTAATCTACCAAACAGACTGAAACTCAACTTCTAAATTATGTATTATGTAAACCAAGCAAATATGAATAGCCTCTGCCTACTCTGTGGCCTGTGTGTGTGTGTGGGTGTGTGTGTGTGTATGTGTGTGTGTGTGACAGTCGGCCAGCAAGCTCATTTACGTTACGCCCGCAATCACAGTGGGCTCTGTGAGCATGGTTGTCCGGCCGTCCAACCTAGTAGGCACTATCTGGCTGTCATGTCACTTCATAGTGCTGCTTAAATCTGCTTTTGGCCATCAGTTTTTGTAAAAATGCGCATAGTCAAACTTTATATATACTTTACACAAAATCTCATGAAATAATTTGAATTTAGTGATGAAAATAGTGTAAAACGTTGTGGGATACAGCAGGCTAGATAGGCTGATACGAGGCATACTGGAGATTTTTTGGCAAATTAGAATATTATGCTTTTTTTTGTAATGTATACTGCATAATACATGCTACTTTTTTTAGTAAGTCAGTGCACACTTCTAGTCTATTAGGTCCACATTGAAAAGATGATATTTCTTGTATCCTGGGGGATTTGGCTTCATTTTGTACAGGGGCAGGAAGTGGAGACGCACAAGACTTTGAGTTCATGTATGAAAACAGCTTAACATAAGAATATACTTTGTACTTTGTGCATGTTGTACTGATCCAGTGTTTGCTGCTGTTTTCACAGGTGTGCATGTCTTCGGCCTGTGTGTGACAGCACTGATAACTGATATTCTCCAGCTGTCCACTGGTCAACACACACCCTACTGGTTGGATGTGTGTAAACCCAACTTGACCCACATTAACATATCCACTTGTGATGAAGCTTTTATTCTGGAGGATATCTGCTCCGGACAAGACACTGGGCTCATCAATGCTGGGAGGTAAGGCTGTGTGTCTACTACTGAGTGTATCAGAGGATGTGTGTGGGTGATTCTGGAGTCACACACACACACATACACACACACACACACACACACACACACACACACACACACACACACACACACACACACACACACACACACACACACGGACTGGTGACAACATGGCTGTGTTAACATGATGAGAATATAAACAAAATATATTAAGGTTACATGCACAATAGCTCACTTAAAGCACCTACACACATTTTACATTCTCCCAGGTATTTTCACTTATTGGATGATACCAGGCTAAAATTACAAAATCCTCAAAGCAGCCCCTAACTGTCTGTTGGGACACACTCATAAATATAAGGCTTGTTTTATTGTTAATTTTGGACTTTTACATTTCTTGGTCTATTTTGGCACTGAAATAGCTCGTAGGTCAATGAGAAGGTGGAGGTAATCCAGCAGTTAAGTAAGATGCTACAGCTCATATTGAACTTTTAAATCTTTTTAAGATATTTAGACTGTACCAGGAGCACCAGGCTCCAGACAATACAGCCCTCAGGTTCATAGGGCCACACAAACCTCTCCACCACAATTGGGTGATGGTTCCCAGAGACTAACAATCAATGCAAGATAAATGGTTTAAATCGCCATTAGAAATGCTGAAACTAATATGCTACTGTAGTGTAAAATATAGATTACAGTTTTCACAGTAGGTAATACACATTAGGTAAAACAATGTAAACAATAATGACATCCTCTACAACCATTTGGCCAAATTAGTTTTTACAGTATTTACAGTAACCTCTCTGGCCTATTAGTACCTGTACCTCTCGCTATTGGTACCTGTTGATGTGCCATCTTCTGTGCACATGCCACGCCCCTGATCTGCCAAGGAGGAGGTCCAGTGTTCTACCATCTCTAGTGGTGCCACCTACTGAATGATCTCTCATTGTTAAGTGCACGAAGCAATTTAATAGCATTACAGGGCATTCACACCAAAAACAAAGGGGGAGTGTCAATGAAATAGCCCAGCTATGTGACATCCTGTTGTGTTCTTTAACCCCCCCAACAAAGCACAAGTAGACTTCATATTTCACAATTAGGTTTTGGTGAAATCGTTTATAGATTTTGACGTTTCCGACCGCACTTGAAGGCAGCTGTAATTCACAGGAGAGAGAGAGAAAGAAGAGATGAGCGGGACAAAGCGAGTGCTTTGTTGTTGCAGGAAACATTCAGCAATTACACAAACTCCTGGGCATTTCAGTGATTTTGTCTGGTTTTTTACCCTCATAGTGTTTTAAAACTTTCTTGTGGCAGGGATAGAGGCAGCGATGTTTCCTGTTTATTGTACGGTAATCTCACACTGCCTCAAACCATAGACAGTTGAAGAAGTGAACCAACAGATCCAGTTGTTCTGGACGGAGACCAGTGAAGGAAAATAGAAGCACTTTCCCGGTG
>NC_045744.1:30282984-30283101 GCF_008692095.1 Etheostoma spectabile
TTTACTGCGCAGCCTCCAACTGAGCTTGATGACGTAGTTGTGACGTGGGCAACGCGTCTTTAAGTTGTAAGACTTTTGTAGCTGTGCCAAGAGAAATCTCAATCATTCCCAATCAGC
>NC_045744.1:30283111-30283448 GCF_008692095.1 Etheostoma spectabile
AGCGTAGGTATATGTTAGGAGATAACATAGGCACAGGCTGATTACTGCTAACTAAAATGCTAATTAACATTAGTAATTAAACCTAAACAGCTGATGTAAGTCCAAACTGTCTGTGTGCTTCTCCTGGCAATACGGTGATTTGTTGGTAAGTTGGTAACAGCCTATTTTTACAAAAACGTCTGCTACGGAGCCATAACGTGAGCTACAAGGTGATGGAGGCTTTTATACATTGTCGTGTTTCTTTTGAAATAAACAACAGACAAATAGAGTCTTGAAACGCTTCAGCTGTAAAGTTATTCACTGTCAAAGTGACGTCAAAATGAATGGCAGTCAATGG
>NC_045744.1:30283458-30284183 GCF_008692095.1 Etheostoma spectabile
GCAGGTGATGGCTTCGTAGCATTAAAATGGCGCCATAGAAGCTACGCTTAGAAAGGTGAGGCTTACCCCCCTTCCCCTAAACCATAGCTGAAAACACACCGACAAGTCTGATCTCCGCATTGTACCCATTCAAAATGAATAGAAAGACCTGTGTTTTTGCCGGACTGTTGGAAGGATGACGCAGCGAACGCGGCCTTAGACAGCAGAGGCACACACAGACCTCTCTAAAGCTCATAACTGTAACATTTTACCAAGATACTGCACACTTGTGCACAGGCCAGCAGGCTTTAGCAGAGTGACACAGAATGTTTCTCTGAACACCAGACTGCTGAGCTGCTCCACCCACATTGTTACTCTACACTCACCTATAGGATTATTAGGAACACCATACTAATACTGTGTTTGACCCCCTTTTGCCTTCAGAACTGCCTTAATTCTACGTGGAATTGATTCAACAAGGTGCTGAAAGCATTCTTTAGAAATGTTGGCCCATATTGATAGGATAGCATCTTGCAGATGATGGAGATTTGTGGGATGCACATCCAGGGCACAAAGCTCCCATTCCACCACATCCCAAAGATGCTCTATTGGGTTGAGATCTGGTGACTGTGGGGGCCATTTTAGTACAGTGAACTCATTGTCGAGTTCAAGAAACCAATTTGAAATGATTCAAGCTTTGTGACATGGTGCGCTATCCTGCTGGAAGTAGCCATCAGAGGATGGGT
>NC_045744.1:30284193-30284298 GCF_008692095.1 Etheostoma spectabile
TGGCCATAAAGGGATGGATATGGTCAGAACCAATGCTCAGGTACACCGTGGCATTTAAACCATGCCCAATTTGCACTAAGGGGCCTAAAGTGTGCCAAGAAAACA
>NC_045744.1:30284308-30285675 GCF_008692095.1 Etheostoma spectabile
CATAACACCACCACCACCAGCCTGCACAGTGGTAACAACGCATGATGGATCCATGTTCTTATTCTGTTAACGCCAAATTCTGACTCTACCATCTGAATGTCTCAACAGAAATCGAGACTCATCAGACCAGGCAACATTTTTCCAGTCTTGAACTGTCCAATTTTGGTGAGCTCTTGCAAATTGTAGCCTCTTTTTCCTATTTGTAGTGGAGATGAGTAGTACCCGGTGGGGTCTTCTGCTGTTGTAGCCCATCCGCCTCAAGGTTGTGCGTGTTGTGGCTTCACAAATGCTTTGCTGCATACCTCGAATGTAACCAGTGGTTATTTCAGTCAAAGTTGCTCTTCTATCAGCTTAAATCAGTCTGCCCATTCTCCTCTGACCTCTAGCATCAACAAGGCATTTTTGCCCAAAGGACTGCCGCACACTGGATGTTTTTCCCTTTTCACACCATTCTTTGTAAACCCTAGAAATGGTTGTGCGTGAAAATCCCAGTAACTGAGCAGATTGTAAAAATACTCAGACCGGCCCGTCTGGCACCAACAACCATGCCACGCTCAAAATGGCTTAAATCACCTTTCTTTCCCATTCTGACATTCAGTTTGGAGTTCAGGAGATTGTCTAGACCAGGACTACACCCCTAAATGCATTGAAGCAACTGCCATGTGATTGGTTGATTAGATAATTGCATTAATGAGAAATTGAAAAGGTGTTCCTAATAATCCTTTAGGTGAGTGTATACTGTGAAATTAGCTGGAGTAAAGCTATTCTTCGGCATTTTCCAGATGCAGCTTGAGCTCCTTCAGAAATGTCAGGATTTTTTTTTTAAATCTCTAAACACCATGTCCTCTGCATGATTATAATTTTGTTTTTCTGTGAACCGTATTATTATGGGAAATGTCTTTATGTAAATGTGTAAACAGATGAAAAAGACAAACAGTTTATTATTATTTTGTTAATTATCTTTATTTGTTAATCATAAAATGTCTTTGTGGGTATGTGTGTGGATCTTTCATGATTCTCTGATCTTTTTCTTGCGCCTGGTGTAATTATCCTTAGGCCCTCACTCATTGCATTTTGCAGTTGACAATTATGTGCAAACAGCATGTAATGAGATATGATTTACTGAATGTAACCTGTTTAATAATTTTAGTGATCTAAACAATATGCATAATATACAATTGACTAACATATTATTGTACTACAAGCTACTGTAGCCGTAGCCTTAATGTATTCCATAATGGACTGCTATGTATTTGGTAACATATTTGGGGAGCTGTGACAATGTCAAGGTGTCCTGGACTCTGGGAGTCCACTGGGAGGGGAACTCTCTCACACACACACACACACACACACACACACACACACAC
>NC_045744.1:30285685-30287666 GCF_008692095.1 Etheostoma spectabile
ACACACACACACACACACACACATACACACACAGGTCTAAGTTTCTTTAAACGCCAGCTGACTGCTGCAGATGAATATTCAGCACTGTCCTTAGCTGTCTGATTTCTTTTTTTCATCATAGGAAGTCGTTTCCCTCCCAGCATGCAACTCTGGCTGCCTTTGCTGCTGTCTACATCTCAGTAAGTGGTTCCTATACACCTCCTTTATAGACTGAGACAATGTCACCTTAAACAGGAACGCTGCAGGCTGTTGTAGGTCATTTACAAAGGATAAGATGTCTTGGTAACACTTAATTTGAACGGGTGAAATGACATGGGACTGAAATGACACCGTCATTATTATGACATGACATCTGTCATAAACATGAACATTTTAAGTGTTTATGATTGTCATTTGGTAAATTATGACACTTTTAATGCAAAGTTAGCATTGTCTGAGATGTCTTTGTCATGCCAACTTGACATTAACCAAACAACGTAACGGTCACAGAGCAAAGTGGACCCAAAACAACGACTCAGAGCAGAGGGTAAAAAGTAATGGAGCTTTATTGTACAGAGTAAAATCACAGGCGAAGGTAACAAAATTGTAAGGCAAAAGACATGGTCAAAATCTGGGCTAGAGATTTTAAAAACACTGGGAAGGTAACACAAGGAATATTGGTGCAGAGGGAGACACACATAAGTCTGGTAAATGACAAAGGACACAAGGTGAGTATATATGCACTGGGACAGGGGAAGACAATTACACACAGGTGACACACTTTAGGGAAGGGAGGGTAATCACACAGTTGGGAAGGAAGACAAAGACAGGAAGACAGTGACCTAGAACAGAGACAGACAGTGAGTTAACAAAATAAAACAGGAAGTCAGGGAAACAAACAAAACAACAAGAGCGGGGACTGGATGTGATAGTGTCCTGTCAAATATGTAATGGCAATTATCAAACTTTAATAAACTGTTTTGCATTATGTGTTAACAATACATTAAATTAAAGTCATTAAGAGTTTTTTGTTATTTAAAGATAATTTGTTGGCAAGAGGTAGGTTTTTACATTGGCTATCATGAGAACATTATAAATGTGTCATAAATATTTTCCTTGCCCTCAAGTCAAGTGAAACAATGTGGACCTGTCATGAAGTTTTATTTCATCATCAAATGCTTATATGAAGGTGTCATGAATAATATCCATAACTAAGTAAAGTGGAATCATTTGGACTTGTCATTAAGATGTCTTGAAAGTTATAAGTACCAGTATACCATTTTGACTACTGACAGTTTGACAGTTTTGGACTTACTGCTAACTGTAGTTAGCTGCCATTAGCTTGGTTAGCTGTAACGTTAAAGCTGTCCAATTCCAATTAGCTAGCTGACTCAGCCCTGGGCTGCAAAGAGCTAAACCCGGATGAAAACCATCTCGGTAATGTTAGTCCATTCCCTGTCATAAACTGGCCTCCTCTGTAGGCCTCGGAGGCTGTTTTTAGCGCTACATGGTGGAATGAATTGAATCTGATTGAAGCTTGAAGCTGCCTGGTGCTTAGCACACATTCAGTGCTAATGGCTACTGTAAATGGTAATCAATTTCTGCAATGCGACAAGTCCCTACCTACTTGTGGCCTTAGTTGGTTTGGTTGGTTAGGTTTAGGCATTAGGAGTGCGATTGGTTAAGGTGAGAATACCATGGTCGGCCAATCTGAGGCGAGACAAAACAACAGCCTAAAGCTAGCGTTATCTATTTAAAATTCATTAAATCACCTCAGTACTGCATTCTCTGTTGTCAAACTTGTCTTATAACTTAAAAAGTGCTCATATTATGGTCATTTTCAGGTTTATAATTGTTAAGAGTTTAGATTAAGAAAAATAGATTTACTTGGTTTAATTTTTAAAAAACACCACATTTTTGTTGTACTGCACATTGCTGCATTTCCTCTTTTCACCCTGTGTGTTGAGATCTCAGATCTAGCTACAGAGTGAGGCATCTCACT
>NC_045744.1:30287676-30287837 GCF_008692095.1 Etheostoma spectabile
CTTTGTTGGGAGTCGCACATGCGCGGTACCCAGGTAAGGGCAACTACCCATGAAGAAGAGGATTTGGGTGTGCCCCGCCAGCAGCTAGGTGAGCATTATAACTTGTGACGCGGAAGTAAAGGCTGGACTACAACTGAGCTGTTTGGAGCAGTTTGTGAACA
>NC_045744.1:30287847-30303601 GCF_008692095.1 Etheostoma spectabile
TTTTCTCTGGAAGATGGTAAGTCCCTTTGGGGGGACTTTTTCACTTTGTAAACCTAAAACTTTTTTTAACACAATAAAGGAAAGGGAAAAAGCCAATAAGCATCATATGAGCAAGACATCTTAATGACAAATCCAAATGGTTCCACTTTACTTGACGATACGGATAATATTCATGACACCGTCATATAAGCATTTGATGATGAAATCAAACTTCATGACACGTCCAAATTGTTTCACTTCACGTGAGGGCAAGGAAAAATATTTCTGACACAATTATAATGCTGTCATGACAGCCAATGTAATAACCAACTTCTTAATGACATAAAGCAAAATAGTTTATTACAGTTTGATTATTAAACCTGTCATGACACATTTACAGTATGTTGTCTAGGTTAATGTAAACTTGTCATTACAAAGACATCAACAGGTTGGTAATGAACACTCAAAATGACTCCTTTGGGTTCATGATAGGTTTCATGTCATAATATTGATGGTGTCATGCCAATCTTATGCACATCTCTTCAAATAAAGTGTTACCAATATCTTTAATCACAAGTGTGGATTGAATATGATGTCACTAATCTAAAATATGTGGGATTACACTATTGATCCTGATTGGCTCCCTGTGTGTTTCAGATGTACTTCAACACGGTGCTGACAGACTCTGCCAAGCTGCTGAAGCCTCTCCTGGTGTTCTCCTTCGTCATGCTGGCCATCCTGGCCGGGCTGACCCGGATCATCCAGTTCAGAAACCATCCTGTCGATGTCTACTGTGGATGGTTACTGGGAGCTGCCATTGCCTTTTATCTGGTAACACAGTTAGCCACTCACAAGCATTTTCATCTTCAATATATATGTTTCTCAAACTTTTTTCAATATTGTACCCTCTTTGAATTGCTTTTTAAGCCAAGTAGCCCGACCAGCACAAAACATTTTTGGTAGAAAAAAAAAAAAGTCTCTATAAAGAGGTACAACACAGTGCCGGCAGTGATGGATTCACTAAACAACAACCATATTTGAAAGAAAAAAAAACTTTAAATGCTAAATTTCAAATGTTTAGAATCCATCACTTAATTAATTAATTATTATAGTTTAATTGTTTTGGGAATTATGCATGACCTATTTTTAAATTAGCATTTTTGCAAACATTTCACATACCCCCTGCAGTACTTAAAAGTACCCCTAGGGGTACACGTATCCCCATTTGAGAAACGCTGGTATATAGGGTTCTTAAACTGTCCTGTCAAAAAGAGGTCTATGGGAAAATAAGACCTACTTCTGACTTCTTACTCAGTAAACATTTTAATAATGGGTTTATGGTCTCAATCTGAAGTTTCAAGTCTTTACCAATACAGCATGACGTTCATTTAGTAAATGATGGTCCCATTTATGTTAAAACAGTCAATTAAGCAGGGGATGCTTTAGGAGTTGTCAATGCTAACACTGAGGACATTATAATTAGGGTTGGGTATTGGTTGGGTTTTATCCGATACTGGTGGCTTTCCTGTATTTTTTTAAATGGTTCCGGTGCTTAAACGGTTCTCGAACCGGTACTTAAAGGTCCCATGGCATGAAAATGTCACTTTATGACGTTTTTTAACATTAATATGTGTTCCCCCAGTCTGCCTATGGTCCCCTAGGGACTGGAAATGGCGATAGGTGTGAACCGAGCCCTGGGTATCCTGCTCTGCCTTTGAGAAAATGAAAGCTCAGATGGGCCAATCTAGAATCTTGCTCCTTAAGAGGTCATAAGGAGCAAGGTTACCTCCCCTTTCTCTGCTTTGGCCACCCAGAGAATTTGGTCGGCCCATGAGAGAGAGACATCATGGCTTTCAAATGAGTAAACTGGCAGTTTGCAAAACCCCCACCCTCCACCTTGCCCCCCCCCTCTTCTCCTGAAAAGCTACAGACTCAGAAGTGGCACATATTAAGGAAAGCTCATTGTGGGACTGGCTCTAGTGGCTGTAATTCTGCACCAAGGCTGAATTTTGGGAAAGAGACAGTATTGTGATACAGTTTTAGGGGACCACTAAGGTCTATATAAAAGAATAGAAAGAGCACCATGTCATGGGACCTTTAAAAAAACTAAACCGCAAACACTTTGTCAAAAAAAACAATACCCTTTTATTTCCAGGGCCAAATTGAACACAATATTAACATAAATATTTGAACAATATAAATGCAAGTAACATATGGTAATATTAAATTGTTTGTTAAAACATTTTGCATAGATACACAACATGTTATGAGTTTCACATTGCGCAGAAAGTCAGCAGACACTGAGTGAAAGAATTGGACTTGTCACGTTGTCACACATGCTGTTGAATGGCAACAGGTTTTGCTAGCCTACTTGATATGCTTTAAATTACTAGACTTACCCGAAGAGGACTGGCTGCTGTGAGGGGTGGCTGTGGCTTAGTGGTAGAGCTTTGGCCTCTACCACTTGGAAAGTTGGTGGTTTAATCCCTGGCCCTGAGGTCCAATGTCAAAGTGTCCTTGGGCAAGACACTGAACCCGAGTTGCCTGATGATGCTGCATCGGAGTGTATAGTGTGTGAGTGTTTATCTGATGAGCAGGTGGCACCTTGTACGGCAGCCTCAGCCACAGTGTATGAATGGTGAATGGTTCCTGTACTATGTAAAGGCGCTGTGAGTAGTCGTTAAGTCTAGAGAAATGCTATATAAATACAGTCCATTTACATTTGCTGTCGTCATCATCATCTGTGATATCCACCACCACACTGGCAGGGCTGGGACTGTCTTCAATTTGTCCGGCGAGGCTGACACTGCTGCTGCTGTTGAAGGCCTTGCGTCACGTAGGTTATCAAACACGGTGCATTGTTTAGCTTTCCCAGGTGTTTCATCAATCAAATTTGACTCCCTTGCATGACATTGGTTTAAGGCGTCTGTTGCATGTCACAGAGTCTGCATCCTTAGATGTGAAATGCAGCCAAACCTTATAGTGTTTTGCCTTTGGCATCTTGATTGATCCTCTCACTATCAGTTCTGATCAACAAGTATGCTGAGTAGCGGCACTGACATCAAGCATGTTGACTCCGGAACACCATGGGGCAGTAAAAAAAAGTCAGGCAACAACATTTTTGTTCTTATTCGGTCTCGTTAGTATTGTTTACGTTGGAACCGGTGCCCTATTAGCACTGCTTTTCGGTACCCAACCCTAATTATAATAGGTAGTCTTTAGTTTTTGGCTGTTGTCCGTGTTTTCATCTTAAACTCTGACCCTTTCAATGTGTGTTCTCAAAGTTAACTGAAACATGTTGGTCGCAAACAAATATCTTGTTCAGCATTCTGCCAACCAAGCTAGCTAGCTACTGCTAGCAATAGCTGGTGACTTAAAAGATGGTTTGTTGACTTTCTGTTCTGCTGTACATGCAGATGAACTTTTCCAGTACCCAGAAGTCTGTGTTTACCCTCTAGTAAATCTCCGCAGGATGACTGGCTGAAGGGTTGGAAATGATCATCATCAATCATCTTCTTTTGGACGCATTCTGATTTCATAGTTCAAAGCTATCTAACATTTCTTTTGGACATTTATCCCCCACAGCTACATGATAGCGCTCAGTAATCTGTAAAACTGTTCAACACAAAGCAGCAACAAAAGCTTCAATTTCTTACATTTTGACTTACAGAACAGACCAACTGTTCACGCTGAAACAGGGCCAGACAAGCAGTGACGCTTAAACACACAGAGACCCACTAACTACGCGCCCACCTAGTATTCATTCCACTACTTGCACAGGGTAATTATGCACTAAAGCCCTACGGATCAGCATGAAAAAACCCATCAGACTTCTTGCTTGCCTGTTCCCAGCATGTAACAGTGTAACAGGATAGGATTAAAGTCACTATCAGTTCAAATAAAACAATACATAACTTATATTACAATTACATTATATAATACCTACAAACTTGAGCCATCAAAAATCTGCAAACTCACACTGTTCAGTCAGCCGAAAAGCGTTGTGCCTTCCCCTTAGTCCCAACACTCATGAATGAGCAAAACAGTTTACCGCCAAAAACAATAAAACAAAGTAACCATTGGGCCACCGATGCATAACTGCAACTTTATTCACATGTGCACCAGCCGGTTAACACGCGATATTTACTGAATCATAATGAAAGGAAAACAATAACAGCCAAGCAAATACACTCACAACAGAGGCTAACATGAAACACTATTAGATTTTAATATATTTACCCTTTAGCAGAGCTTCCATGTACCTGAGTGTGATTAAAATGAACAAACATGTGCATGATACGCTTTATTATATTCCAGAAATCTATAGTTTGAACCAATCCACAAGTGTTACAATTAATTTAAATGGCACAAACGGGACCAAAAGCCAGAACAAGCCCCCACTTAGTCATAAACCTGGCTCTAGACAGAAACTGGGACACAAAATGCCAATAACTTTTTTTGGTATTTATTACCAAAAATATATGTATATTTGAACTAAATACCAGAGGTGTCAAAAGTATTCTCATTCAATACTCTACAGTACTTCTGTAGAAGTTCAAGTATTAACTCAAGTGTTTTACTTGAGTAAAAGTATAAAAGTAAAAGTAAAAGTGAAAGAAATGGGGAAACAATGCCATTAAGGACAAAAGCTTAAAGGGGCCTATACCCCCACTCCCCCAAAAACATTTTTTTAAAGGCCATAATGACTATGATGTTATATTAAAATGGTAATGTTGAAACATTTGGGATGCACCCGTTTCAGCCGCATTTGTACCCATTGAAAATGAATCCATTTTAGTACAATGCAAATACAATTAAGAACCATATATGTGTACTACTGAGCATTACTATGTGTTTCATGGAGCGGAAGATATGATGACTAGTTGCCTATAAATATTGTAATGGTGCAAAACGTCAACTAGCAATCATTTTTTAAATTGCTCATATTAGGAAAAAATTTGAGGTGTTGTTCCACATGCATACAAACCTGAGAAAAAAACGATCCCTGCTGTTTTGAGTGAGATATGGTTTCTGAATGTCCTCCTGAATGTCTCACTCTGTAGCTAAAACAAACACAAACACACAGGGTGAAAACAGGATCTGCAGCAATGTGCAGTACAACAAAAATAGGGTGTTTTGAAAAATTAAAACCATGTAAACCTATTCTGGTACAACCTCAAAATACAATTATGAAGCTGAAAATGAGCATAATATGGGCCCTTTAAAAACATATGTCTTAAAATAACATTCTAAGTAAGGGTGTCCTTCCTGTCACAGTCTTTAGATCAGAATGAAATCCGTTTTAGTCTATTCAGCTTTACAGATATCACACAAATATATACTTATATTATATAATTATTGCTTATAAACAATTCCAGATAATGTTACATAACACATATTGAAATGTGAATCTCAGATTACATTTTCACTTACGTAAACAAATTTAACCTCACTGCTCATTTTAGATACAGTTTTGCAACGAGACAAAATGCTGAGGGAACATTACAACATTTTTTCATGTTTTTTTCCAGCGGTATGTGGATAATAACCTGGAAAAAGTTTTAAAGGTCCAATATGTTATACTGACATCTAGCTTTTTTAAATGGTTACTACAGTTCAAATTTGAAATACTGAAAATAGTTGACAATCCCCTGCGCCGAAGTTCACGGGAGTTGCCAGCTTGAGAAATCTCAACCCAACGTCACACAATGTCAATGTCAGCTTGATGCTAATCTCACATTGCCAGACATAAATCCGCAGCTCAGCGGGGTTGCTAGATGCTGCTATGTATATGTTATAAAAGACGGTGCTGGAGGCTAAACGCACGTAAACATTGTTTACGCAGCTTTCAAAATTCGGAAATAGTGTTTATTCATGTATTTATTCATCTAAATAGCCTATCGTTCTAAGCCATTCTAAATTAAGCATATGCCATTTTAGTTTAATATTGTTAATTTAGTTTTTTCATAGGTTGTTAAACCTAAGACAAAGTCTATCCATATTGCGCTGCATTATGGAATTGAGAACGAGGAGATTTCACACAGCGCCCCGATCCCAGAGATCACGGCATCCTCCCCGTTCCGCCATTTTGGGAGGATACCCGTTAGCATGTGTTCATTGTTTATGTTGGTAGCAGTCATGAGAATGAGGACGTAGCCTACATCATGGTAGCTTGCTATCAGTTTTGACAAATTTCTTGCGTAGCCAGCAGGAACCAGCAGAGATTCAAAGATTCGTCAGTCACTAGCCTACACTACATCACGTCTCATGTAATGAATGGATTTGTCAGTTTTTTTAAGTGCCCTCCTACTGATGACAGCAAACGGCCTCGGCTACAAGCCCAAAGTGAGTGAGCTCGGAAAACAGTTCTAAACTTCATGTTTTTCAGGTTAATTTGGTTCACGGTAGATTCCTGTCACTGACTTAACAAGCCACAACGTTGTTTAGGTTACCCCTTTCAGACACAAAGTTGCAAGTTACCTCTACCTTTTCCTATAAGCCTATGTTACAAGTAAAATTCAGGATATATTGCCAGATAAATAACTGGATTTAATTGCATGCATTCTCTGGCATTTAAGCCACCAAAAGTTAGTGACAACAAGCACCCTTTGCTTGTCAGCTAGTTAATGTTATTATAATATTAACCAACCGCATTTGTAGTTTAATTCATCATAACTAGCTCATCCATAAAACACAATCTAGAGTACAATGCCTTCACAACTAATTGTGAAAGATGCTACATGGATTCAAATCCCAGACATAATAAAGACCTTACAGGAATAACTGGGCTAGTTTACTCTGACTGGCTACCAGAGGAGGAAAAGAGGTAAGACAAAGAGAATGAAGAAACAGAGACGGGACAATTTGAGAGAGAAAGAACAGAGAGAGGTGAGACTAAGTGAGGAGAAGCTGAGGACGAAGGAACAGAGAGAGGAGAGATGTCACCCACACATTTGGACTGAAAAGCAAGACAGTCAGTTTAAAACAGCTAACCCTTGGCTTATTGTCAATGGTGATTTTCCTGGGTGTCGTACTTGTTAAACTGTCAAATCTCTTGGAGTGTTTAAAGAGACGGGCATCTATCGTCTCTCTCGAGTGAATGATCGCAGACTAACATTATGTACAGCCGCAATATCAGCAATATCATCTGTCATGCTTAAGGAGCAAAATTTACAAGCATTCGACATCACATAGTCACAAGGCAACAGAAAATACAATGGATGTTTCCATGCAAAAACAAGTGAAGGAGTAAGCAGAGATGACAGCCTCACTGTTTTGAACAGCATACATCATAGCAAAGAACAGGCCATACACAGACTACCAGGAGCTGGTGGTGCTCAAACATGGGCACCACCATTCCTATATACTATACTGCAAAAGGTATAAATGATCACACAGCAAAGGAAATATTGCAAGAAATTGGCACTAGTAGTGTTTTTAACATAATAAATGATGTGCCCACAGTTATATAACTCGATTTAGTTGAGCTGAAAAGCCAGTCAGCTGAAAATCTTACAAAGAGTTTGCTTCAGTGCCTCCAAACTTGGATACTAGATGAGAATTTCAATGTTCAATGCCAATGTAATTGCTTTTGCTTGTGATGAAGCAAGTGCCGTGCTAGGGAAGAAATCTGTATGGAACTCGTACAAAGCTTTGCATCAGCACTTTACTGCTGCTTCTGTGGATAGCACAAGAGAGGAAAATGAGAAGGCTATGTAAAGAGGTCTGATTGCCAAAATGTAGACACAATAATTCCTTTGTGATTTAGCTTTAATGTATGACACGTTAGAGGAAATTTCCCAGCTTTCCCTGAACTTGCAAAGAAGAGAAATGGCTAAAAAGCAGACCAACTTGTGAGAAGAACCATTTGCATTCTTTCATCCATGAAGACCGCTTCAGGTGACAAGAAGCTCTTTCAGCTGCATTGAGACAGGAGTTGACATTCGATTAACAACCAGTCTGAGGGTAAGACAGATAGACTCATCTGTGTTCTTTCAGTCACTCGTCGGAGGACAAGTTGTTCAGCACTGGCTCAAGCAGACACCTTGATGGATCAGCTGAGAACACCACACAGTATACAGATTTGCTTGATCACTATAAAATTCTCAATCCAGAAAACTGGCTTACATGAGCAGAATGGGGAAGCTTGCATCAATCAGCTCACACTAAGGTTCAGGCTTGACCAAAGGAAAGCGCTCGAGGGCTTCAGGGATTATAAAGACGACTCTAGTGTGATACCTGAAAACTTCACGAACATTCTCAGCCTGATCCCTGTGAGCAGTGCAGAATGCGAGCGAGGTTTCAGCTTAATGAATGTCATCATCACTGAGATGTAGACACCTGATCGAAAGTGTCTCATCGTTGAGGTTTGTTAACTTGAATGGTCCTCTCTTGTCAAAGTGGAACCCAATGGAGTATGTCAAATCTCGGCTGGTAAAGCACAGACACATGGACATGCCTCTGCAACCCATCACTTCAAGTGGACAAAGAGGCATTGTGGGCATTGTTGTCATATTAATTAATTCTAGGCAGCTGGTTTAATGTAGGGAGCATGTGGAAACTGTTTTCTAAAGGCCCAACAGTACAGGAGATTCAGAGGGAATCTAGCCTGTACCAGGCTAAAGACTTTTCCCTTTACAGGGCTACATACAGTATACCTTCATGTGAGATGTGAGCCCATGTTATATTCAACATATTGTATTTGTTTACTTGTTTAACACCTTTGAGAATGTACTGTACTTGACCATTCTGCCAGAAAGAAAAAGACAGGAGCATAATGCAATATCTTAATGTACAACTGTTTTGCATTGGAAGCCCATGGATATAAGCCTCCCTCTCTCTCTTTTTCTTAAAGATTTTTGTTCTCTCTGTTTTGTCATTCAGTAAACCATAAAGATTTCAACCATATTATTCCTTCTTGAGTCTTTTTAACAAGATCTTAGATTAATGTATGGATTGAACAGTGATTGTGTGACCTATGAGGGAACCAGTGATACCCTTGGTACCATCAAATGATAGCTTATAGTAATGTTATCAGGATACACATACACTGGTAGGCCATTGCCCACCCTACCGGTGGCCGCGTCAGGGTCCACCTGATCACAGAATTTATAGTTCACCAACCTCTCTTTTACCACTACACTGCTGTGGCTGACAGTCACCTTTTATAGACCAACTGGAACAACAACGCCCACTTCTGGGACTCGTTCCATAGTCTTAGTGAATTGTTTGTAATTTTTTATGACTGTTGATAATTTCTGAATTAAAAACCAAAACAACTCTCGCTAAAAAGACCGCAACCTTGCATAGCTTTGTGCCCGACTGACAGCCATTTTTTCTTGGCTTAATGTCACTTACACTAAAAAAGACTGACCTCTTGGTCGTCTGTACTCAGGGCACAGTCACTGTCTGTCGGCTACGGCCGCTGAACAGAATCGGGGAACAATTTTGGGCAGGGGGGAGATTGTTAGTACCACTACTTCCAAACCCAGCTTGTCTATACACTGTACAGTCAGTACATTACCCATTATGGCATTAAGTTTGTAAGAAAGTGGGACTAATTTTACTGTCATACATATCATACACCTTGAAGCTTGTGATGGTAACGTTGGCCAACATAACATAACGTTACATGCCTTCCAAAGCGACCTGTAGAGAACACTATTTTCCAACCCAACAATTAGGTTATGGGGTGTTTTGTCAGTTAAATTGCATTTTCCCATTACAACGAAGTCAAACGGTTTCTGGCATATGACATGGATCCTACATTAGCAATTAGCATGTACTAGCATGGCGGCATTAGTAACCAGTCAGGAACACTTCACCGGTTGTGTCATCATTTTTATTCCTGAATAACTGACCGTACTCTATAATTTAATACAAGCACATAAACATTAGCCATAACAAATGAATGAAACTCAATGCTTGTCCATTCAGGAGGAAATTAGTCAACGCAGCGTCCTTTTGGGCTCTAAGCTGTCTCCATCTTTTAAATGCATCTCCAATTTTAACCCGTGTTTTACCTTGTCCGTTGTTATGCAACCTTTTTGAATTTTTTTTTTTTAGGGTGGACAGAATGAATCCATCTTTGTTGATCAAGTTTGTTGTCGAGTATGGGTTTACGTTTTTACAGGTATATCTGGCAACTCGGCCCGGCTGTCAAAATGGGCAAGAGGAGAAAATACTTGCTTTAGCGTTGTTGTCAGAAAAGCTAGTGTTTCAACTTCGCATGTTTCCTTAATATCTGATGACACATTGTGGTCATTTTTTGATTAAATATAGCACCTTTAAGCAGTGACGTTAATACAACGTGTCGGAGGGAATACAGCGTCTCCTGCTGCGGGGAGTCAGATTCAAAAGGGACTGCGGGGTGTGCTAATGTTAGCTTATTGTCTCATCTGGGGTCTGTTAAACACTTAATTTATCCAATTCAGCCATACCACAGCTGTCATATTTCATGGACCAGCGTGAGCATTATTTCCAGGGTAAATTAGCTGTTGAGGCTTTCGCCGCTGTTTGTCACTCTGAGACTCGCACTGTTGTTGATTTGGTTGACATGACTTTGTGAGTGAACATGTCCTGTCACTGCTCACCCTCAAAGAGGTGAGAGAGTGTATGACCGCTGCCAATACTCCGATAATATTTGTCTCTTTTGCAGCTCAGGTAAACACTGTTGGGTAAACTGAGACACAATAAGCATCTCATCTTCCTCATGTCTGTTCATTTCCAAGTTAGTTTGTTGTGGGAAATATATTTGCTTTGCAACCTTGTGGCATGCTGCAGTAACTTTCACCTAATTGTTAATTGGGTAATTATTCTGTGGTGGATTCAGGGTAGTAGTACTCCAGAAACATTGATCAAGGTTGTTCAAGCTCTTGCCAGCTGTAATTTAAGTAATGTCGCAGTTTATTTTGCCTTTGGAAAGTCTTGAAATCCCAGTGGGTTGTGATATTTTTCTTACAAAACAGGGGTGCAAGTTGCAAATTAGTTTTAAAAGTCAGATATGACATTGATCAACAATATATAACCGAAGCAGATGTCTAAAGCGTGACAATTGACAAAATAATGGATGAGGCCAAAGGATTTCCTCTGTTGAGTTTGTCATTTTCCATTGTTGGTACACTAACAATGACAGGCTACAGTCTAGTATCCAGTACAGTTGCATGAAGTAGACATAAACAGTATATGTGTGGAATCTGGTGGACATTTCATACCTCCCACACACCATCACCCTCAGCCCACACACACTCGGATAACCAGGTCCTGCATACCCGCAAAACTCATGAGCAGAATTGAAATCGTTACACACACACCCACTCACACACTCACACCGCCCTGTTCAGCCGCCTACACCCTTGTTGTTGGGCCTCATCCTGCAGGAGGAAACGTTGGCTGCAGATATGTGAGGTTGTGCTCCGGAACACTAACTCTACATCAGATGATGCAGAATCAGTCTTTAAAGGAGAATTCCGGACAATTGTTACATTAATCTTGATTTCTATAAATATGCGTGTACTTTCGAATGAAAAAACCCCGACCTGAATTGGTGCAGGCAACACTGAGTATCTGCAGCTACGTGTACAAGCTTCAACTGAGCTAAAACGGCAGTTAACGGGGCAAGTTTTAGAGTGTCTTTGTGCCTTTTAAGAGACACAAAATGCCATTAAAATGTCTGTGTAAGTGGAGCAGGGCCCTTACGTGACAACAATATGCGTTTTCAACTCAGATATTGTTTAAATTCACATAGCCTGTCTCCATCCTGCCAGTAACTAGCTTGCCCTGTTAGCTGCTAGCTGCCGTCCATGATGTTCAGCCAAGCTTCTTAATAATCATCACGCAGCAGTTACAGTTGTAGCTCATTCATTTTGTGTGTGATCAATCGAGTGTTGGTGAGTAGGAGACAGGCTAGGTGAATTCAAACAATGTCTGAGTTGAAAATGCATATTGTTGTCACATAAAGGTCATGCTCATCTTGCACAGACAGTGATGGGAATAACTACGTTACTAACCGCGTTACTTTTTCAGTAAATCTAATTGATTACTCTTCCCTTCTTAATAACGCTGTTACTGTTACTGCCGAAAAATATAATTGAAGCTGGGGTTTTTTATCAGACCAACAGATCAGATGAGGTTGAATAAAATTTCATGGTAAGACAATCATAGGTAAAGTTGGGCGGGTGCTCATAAGCAGTTTTTTCAATCAAAAGTACACACATTAAAAATCTTTCAAAGGAAGTTGCAAGATTTGAGGCTCAATAAACAACAAAATACCGCTGATAAAGGTTAACTTAGCTGGTAAATACTAAATAATCTGCCTGTCTCCTTGTCGCAACGTGTCACGTTTAACCTGAGGATAAGACTAACTTGCCTGAGTGAACGTGGGTCTTCCCTAATGGTGTCAAGACTGTCTCACCCAGAGCTTTCATTGTTTTGTCATTGATTACACTCCACTTTGCAACACAATTATACAACAGACACCTTATTTATTGATATTGATTGATTTCAGTATTGATCAATCAACACCAAAGATTCTTTTGTACCTTAAAATAATGTTTCCAAACTCGTTTCAGTGGTTCATTAACCCATTGGAATGAGCCATAAGTATAATGGTAATGGTAATAGTAACGGTCATTTCTGTTCCCAACCTGTAGGGGGAACAAAAAGGAAAAGTGCTTTGGTGCCTACTGTAAAGGTGCTGGTTGAAAAGCAAGTAGCTAATGCTAGGTCTTTAACATTAGCTAATTCTTGGTGGTTAAAATGTTGTTTTGACCACGGTTAACAACTCCGGACTAACTCCCGAATTCATCAGTAACGTTAACTGATAGATAGACAACTAATCAAATGGTAATTTAGCCAGCTAGCACACCACTGCCTCCCACTCCCAGCGCTACAAGGCTTTATTCGGGATGAGAGCTGACAACAGCCCCAAGGACACATTCACAGTCAGCCCCCAGTCAACTAGCAACCATCCACTACCATTACAGCCCCGGCCGGGGACACATCCACAGTCTGCCCCCAGCCAGCTAGCAGCCAGCCCAGTCAGCACTTAACCCTGGTGCCAAGGACGCTAACGGCAGTTTACTGAACTGTCGGGAAAAAGGACCCAGGTACC
The DNA here is from genome assembly GCF_008692095.1 of Etheostoma spectabile. Lineage (NCBI taxonomy): Eukaryota > Metazoa > Chordata > Actinopteri > Perciformes > Percidae > Etheostoma > Etheostoma spectabile. The sequence goes on from NC_045744.1 coordinate 30,300,938, forward strand.
CAAGTAAGAACAGCGGCCATTCATTACGTTACACCTCCGTTAGCATTAGGGTGAGCATTCTCACTCAGCTCCACATACAGGTTTGTGGAGCTCAGTTTTGCGATTTGTTTTTTATTTTGCATATTGTTACAGCCCTACTGTGTAATGATGTGATCCTAATCATAATATGTATTAATTCATGTAGTCTATATTCAGGCGCCTTAGGGTCCCAAACTGTTGAGCTCTGTTGCTTCACGTCCGTCTCTCTGTCTCTCTGCTGTCTAACTGACTGACTGAGGTTGTGTTTATTGTTGAATATAAAAATAATTAAACTATCCATACCAGAGAGAAGCACCCCCTTTACTGTCTACTGTTTATATATTAGAGGATGTTAAAGGTACGGTGTGTAATATATTTACTGTAATAAATCAAAAAATGACCACAATGCGTCATCAGATATCAAGAAAACATGCATGCATGATGTTGAAATCTTTTCTGACAACAATGCTAATACCAGTATTTTCTCCTGTTGTAATTTTCACTCTTTTCGTTCTTTTCGTGTTTTTGACCTGTGCCCAGTTGACAGCCAGGCCCGGGGTGCCAGATCTACCTGTAAAAACGTAGATCCAGTGCGCTACAGCTGTAACGTTAGTGCAGCCATGAAAGCAGCAAAAAAAAATCGATCGGGATCAACAGAGATAGATTCTACCCGACCTAAAAAAAAACTGGTGCTTGTTGACTAATTATAATGTCCCTTGATGCAGTACTGTGCTGGAATGGCACACACCAGAGACATGCTGGCTGATGCATTTCATTTACTGTTAAACTATTTGCTGAACTGTGTCTGGAGTATTTTTTTGAAATTCACAATTAGTGACATACAGCGAAGGCAGTGGTGAACAAAGCATAGTTGTGACAGTATGCTAATTCCCTTCAAGTCCCTTACCCACCCGCAAACCATCCCAGATCAAGTCCAAACCAGATGGGGACAAAAAACACAGACCCATGCACGCCTGCTTTAGAAAGTTAACTAGTCGCAAGTTTGCAGTAAAATGCAGTTGGATTGTCGCGGTCAAAACACTATATGTAGCAGCTGTGAATCAAATAAACTTATTATAAATAATTGTATGTCATTGAATGTTTGCTGTTCAATCCAGATGAGTATTGAAAAGTATTTTCCGCAACTGAAAAAGGGACGTGTTGAAGATGAGGACCAGCCTGAACCGGCGGTATCAGTCAGAAACAGTGCTGAACAGTGTATTTAGTTATGTTATTGATTAGTTTACTATGTTTTCATGCTTCAACCAGTGCTGTTCACGCAGAAAGACAGGGCCAGGGAGAGATAGAGATAGATTTGTTAGGCTTTGTAGAAAGAGCAGGAGAGGAGGATAGCATCCAACAGCGTGTCCTCCTCAGTTTTTGATACATGATTGTTACGGAAATAACAATTGAGTACCCCCCTCCCCCCAAAGGTATCATTAAGCGTGTCATCGGCAATGGCAGGGCAATCAGAGGCATGCAGTTCATCATGGAATTTGGCAAATATTTAATTATTGTTGACAGGGTCAGTGTGGATCTCATTTTGCTCTAATGGCAGGAATTCACCATGAGGTTGCCTCAGCTCTGGCCTGATGTTTTATCCCCAGACTCAACAAAGTGAAACAGAAGGGAGGGAGAGGGAGAAAAATAATAAAATAATAACAAAAAAGCAAAGCTTTGCTGCGCTGCTCAGTGGTTCCGGCTGCTGATGGTCCATGGGCAGCATGGTCCCAAATAACATGGTTAATATTTATTTTCCAACAGGATTCAAAAGTATTACCACTTTAAATTGTAACACTTTATTAAGTTAAATATTGACTTTGTTGCATAGCAGTTTATTTTTAAAGTGCCCATATTATAAAGAAATCCCTTATTTTATCTGATTTTATTTAGTCTCTGGTGCTACCACACGCATACAAACTTGAAAACAAACAAACATCCATGCTGTTTTGAGTGAAATACAGGTTTTTGAGTATGTCCTGCCTTGAAATTTGCCAAACTCTTTTTAATGCCTGCTCTTCTGTTTCTCACTGTGTGTGTGTGTGTGTGTGTGTGTGTATGCAGGGTGTGTATGCAGTGGGCAACTTCCAGCCCAGTGAGGATCGGTCCAGAAGTCGAGCACCTACCCCCACCCTGAGAGAGCCCCCCCTCTCCTCCTTACCCAATGTCAGCCAATCAACAATTAGCAACAGCCACCAAGGTACACCCATGCGTGCCAGGTGTATCTAAGAATTACAGATGGCATCCATAATAGCAGAATACTTTCCAGATAAAAATGCTACACATCCAGGTCCTTGTGGTTCAGCTTTACTCTTTCCCAAAAGGCTAACTTTGAGCATACTAATGAGCACAGTCACACTGTGCATTGACATCAAACAAAATGAAATGCCATGAAAACAAAGGAGAAAATAAATAGCTTTTCCTATTCACATCTGTCCCTAATTTTACTCATAGTTCCTCTTACTTTAAGTAAGGTTTGAGTCACTGCATCTCTGGACAGAACACCATGGCTGAATTTCAGCCTGCACTCCCAGATCATGTGAAGATATGTACCTTGTGCTTTTATTGGGCAGAAAGTACACAAAGTGCTGTTAATTGTTTTCATGTGGTGCATTTTCACGGGGGAGAGATATGTCCTATGAATGA
>NC_045744.1:30303611-30312209 GCF_008692095.1 Etheostoma spectabile
AATCTGCTGATGGTCTGGATTGTGTATACTTCTGGAATACTAGACCATACATCATGACAGTCAAGAGCGAGGCCTGGGCCCGGATTCTTTCAATAGGGAGGGCAGAGCGGCCCGATACCACTAAGAACTGATAAAGCCTAGATACCATACCAAAGTTTTTAGGCTGCACAGTAAATAACTTCGGGATAGGATGGATGGGCAAAGGCCTCTGCCAGGGGACAGCATATGCCTTGAGGACTGATCTTAATTGATTGGTCCATTAATCCATTGGTTGGATTCAAATCTGGGCCGCTGCAGGACTCAGTCAACATGGGGGAACGCTCTTACTGGGTGAGCTAGAGGCTGCCCCATTTCATTTCATTAAGAGAGAGAAGTGACATTGGGGTCTTACTGTCCTCTGCCACATCAACAAAGTAGAGAAGGCGTCTAATATTATCTGTTGCTAGTCTCATTTTTATGAATCCTGTTTGGTCGGAGTTTACAAATTTTGCCATATGAGACTTCAAACGATGGGCTTGGAGCTTTCCAAAGGTTTTTATATCAGCATTAAGCAGACTCAGAGGTCGATACTTCCTATTTCAAGTGTAAGGAAATTAAGGCTTTGTTAACATCCCTTGGGAATTCACCCTTTTCAATAGAGAAGTTAATCATGTCAAGAAGGAATGGCCCAACTGTTCATAAAAAGTTGCATTAAATCCAGGGAGAATTCCATCAAAGCCCGGTAATTTTCCTTTTTGCATATTCTGTACTGCCACTCTAAATTCTTAAATAGTAATCAATTTGTCCAAGCAAGCTGATTTAATCAGCTGTCACAGTAGGATTTATATAAAAGTAACCTCAGATTCATACAGATTGGGAAAAAAAAATATTTTTGTCAACAGGTTTAGTTCTAATATTACCATCTGAGGATCTAATACCGGGAATATTTGCAAAATAATCACTGGATCGTAATCTCATAGCGAGAAGGTGACTAGGTCTAGCAGACTAAAAGTAATAGCGCAGTCTTCCTCTGAGAATTAGAAATTCAGACTTCTGTTTCAGAATGTGTATTTCCTTCTTGACTAATGATTGTTCTAAAGCTATCTGGTCAATAAAATTTGAGTCGAATCTGGTGAACTCAGCTTCAAGGTTTTGCAGCTTCAGTGATGTAGCTTTGCACACAATAGAGCAGAAAAGTATGGTATTGCTGCTAATAAAACCTTTTATCCTGTCCCACAATATCCTAGGTTATTCTACCATATCATATCATCATACCATATACAGAATTCTGCATTAAACTGAGTGATATTTTTCAGTAAAGCTGTATTGAAGCGCCATCTAACCGCACGTTGAGATAGCTGGTCAAGGGTGGCGGCGTTAAAGGACGCCATAATGCCAATAGACGCAACATTGCTTTATCAATTGGATGAAATAATTGAGGGGATGCAAAAAGGAAATCTATTCTGGTAACAAATTGTTGTCAACAATAAAAGAACAGTCTGTTAACTCCAGCATTTGAATGGTGAGCGTATTATAGAAATTGCCATCAAAAATATTAGGCGCATAAACTGACACAAGACAGTTTTCCTAGCACCAACATGTGTTGTGGAAATCAAAATCATCATCATATTACCAAGACGACAACACTTTAAGTGGGAGGTTCCGTTTGACAACAATGGCTATGCCTTTTGTTTTAGAAGTTGTTGATGAGGATGCAATTGGCTAAATGGCTGATATCCGCCTACAGCAAATGTGTCTCCTGTAATAATGCAATGACCACTTTTCTATTTTTTAGAGCGTACAAGACAGTGACAAAAAAGGGAAACTGAGAGAAAGGGGGGCAACATAGCCAGACGGCTAACACTTAAAGTAAGTCTGTGATCCCGATTGGATATGGAGCAGCAAAGAATGCAGCCCATAATTACCAGATTGTCACAGTATGGTTCCATATTAGATTAAAATTAAAAGAAACGCATTTCTCGTCAAAAGAAACAAGAAATAAAGGCACAGAACAGCAAGAACATTGTACGGGAAACTCCAGCCTAGGAGTGGCCCAGCTAAAGTATGGAGATTAGGCCATATTAAAGGTCAACATAGCATTCAGAAACACAGTCTTTGTAATCATATCAGACAACAGTGCAATAAAATCAGGAGATATTAAGAAAACAAGACATACCAACAGCCCATGTTCATCAGGAACTAGTTTCAGTCTTGATCCGCCACCACAGCGCCCTCCGTGACAGAATCCGAATCTGGTTCTCCCCACCCCAGCAGGAGGATGGGGCACAGCCAATTTCACATAGTCCTCAGCATCCCCGGCGGAAGTGAAAGCTCTATACTGGGCTCCTTCCCTGATCTTCAGCGTTTCTGGATAAAGAACAAAGAAATCCAGACCCTTGTCCCGTGCTAAATCCATAGCTCGATAAAAAGCCTGGTGTCATTTTACTGTGTTGCTGAAATCTAGGGAGAAGTGAATTTTCTTGCCCTCACTGACGAGCAGGGATTTCTGCGCAGCTTGAAAAATTGTTACCTTGTTGTGTAATGAAGCAAGTTGAAAATTAGCATGTGACTGGAAGTGGTGTTCTTCTTTGGGCTATCACTGTAAATTCGGTGGGCTCTCATAATCTCAATCTGAACATCTGCTAGGTTTGGGAACCCCTTAGGCAGTGAGCATGAGAGATACTGGATAGCATTAGCACCCTCTAGCCGCTCTTTCATCCTGATAATGTGGATGTTTTCTGTCCTCCATGTCTGCTAGCTTCACCTCCATCTCCCGAAAAGCAGGGCCTTGGCAGTCGAGAATACTTGAGTTACTTTCCACGGTAGTTTTTAGGACGTTCACGTCCGATCTGAGAAAGCCAAGGCTTGCATTCAGAGATGCTAGCTGAGCATGAATAGCAGTTAGCTTCTCATTGTTCCACACCTGTTGAATCTAGGACTGGATTTGAGAAAAGCGTGGCTTGAGGTAGGTTTTCGGTTTCTCCAGTACAGCCTCTGCAATGGAATCAGTATCACTGCGTTGTGCTTTGCCTTTGCTTGCCATTTTTGCTGGCCTTAAACAACTTTATCGAGCATACAGTGGTAGAATACCGGAGTAGGATATAAAAAACTATTTGGCAAACTTCGGCTGGGAGCTTCGTCTGAAACATCTCCATCTCCGTCCAGCCAATAACGTGACTCTCTAGCTATGTTACTCGTAAAGCTATTATCATTCTCAAGCCAAGTTCTGTTTATCTACAAGACGCAATGAATGTTATTTGCTTTTTAACTTGTATGTTGTTTTAGGATTGAGCGCCATTAAATCTAATCTATCATGCGTCATATGCCTCAGAGAAGAACATAAAAGGGCTGCTCACTTATTTGCTCACTTTTTCGAACACTGGCTCGGTCAGGAAACTGTCTTTCTGTATTTACTGGACTGATATAACCTTTTAATGTCTCTAAAGCATCATCATCATTATTATTATTATTATTATTATTATTATTATTATTATTATTATTATTATTATTGCTGACCCTGTTGTGCGCAAGTGAGCCTTGCAGATGCAGCAGGATAGTAGGTCTGGGGTTATGCAAAGTGCATTAGACATGCACTGGCATGGCTGGCACGGGAGTACCATGTTGGTGCACTGTGATTGTGAGATGCAAGTAGTGGAGGAGGTACAAGCCAGCAGGATCATAAGCGTGAGACAGCTAGCAGCATCGGTTAGCAGCAATGGTCCTTAAGATCCCAAGGCCTGAGCTGTGGAATCAATGCCCTACCATATCAGCTTTGTGATCAGAGCCACCTATGTGGTCAGCCAAGATCATCTAACCTCTTCACCTTAAGCAAACGATTGCTTGCTGTGCCAGGGGAGAAGGATGTTAGTCCTAACCCATCCTCAGCTGAAGACCTAAAGCCATGGGAGAAGGGTGCTACAAGCCAGCAAAAACTCATCGCATTTGTCAGGGAATGAGAGCCCCAGGAATCCTCCTTACAGGAGATTGGCAACTGAACGCCGGCCTAGGGTAACATCTGATATTTCTACTGGGGACCACGGAGACCACTGTGCCCTGAGAAGACCGGATGGAGGAAGCCATTGAGAGGAAGAAGGCCAAGTAAGAAGTTCTAGTGTAGACGGTGCCCGTTGCTATATGGTGGAAGTGGGAAGGTCCCTCAGCATAGTACTTAGTCTTCTTGGAATGACAGGGGGTATGGGTACGAAGGCAGTGGAAAGATTCTCTAGATTGGCATGCAGCAAGTGAGCCATGGAGTGTAAGTGCTACTTGGACACAAGCCAGGGCTTGATCATTCCTGGTGGGGTCGCCTGGGTGAAGATGTCTAATGTTAAGAGACCTAAAACACAATGACCCCAGGTTAAATAACTGATGATGTGTTGCAGTGCAAATTAAAGTTGTAGAGGCCAAGATAGCCTGACTCCTCCTCTAATGGGTTAAGCTCCAAAAGTGGTGGTTGATACACTTCCCACAATGCTAATCAAAAAGTGCCTTTCAGTAAACCCTTCATGCTTGGTGCATATTCAAACTCTACGCCCTCTGTTTATTGCTTTATAAACAGAGGGCGTAGAGTTTGAATATAATATAACTTGTAAAAAAAAAAAAAAAATAGTCTCCATGTCAGGACCTGATGACACATTCTGGGTTACTTTTGTCTAACTAAGACATAATACTGTTTTCACAGGCCAGTATTTGTATTGATCCTGAGTGCCCCTTTAACTTGTAATTTAATACACTTTATTTTAATAGAAATACTTGGATGGCAACCAACCTCATTATAGCAGATGTGACATGAACTTGTGATGTTGCTTCTCTGATGTCTGACTCTTAAATGACTTTGATCAATCCATTGCTGTTTTCATAACCAAGCTTCCTTGACAGTTTTCATTTTTTATTTAACTAATGATGACTTTAATGACTTCAGATCAACCCCTTTTTACTTGACTTAACTGTTAAGCGGCAGTTTGACCTCTCCCTGTTATCCACTTGCAGGTCACCACACGTTGGCTCCCAGCCAACCAGAGCCCATCATCACCAGGACCTCTTCCCACACTTTGTCCCCCAACCAACCAGAGCCCATCCTGATGCGAAGTGCCTCCTACCGAGAGCCGTCTCTGTCCAATCTGAAAAGAGCTAGTGCTGAGGTGGAAGTGATAACCCCATCCAGTCCCCTGGGCAACCATGACAAGATGACCTTCAGCAGCAGCACACTGCCAAGGCAAATATTTTTACTGCTTGTAATAAGGCCATAATATGCTCATGTTTAACATGTGTTTAAAATTGTTTCACCTGTAGAAGGCTAATTGTTCCAACATGAACTGGACTGCATTTATACATAGCGTTTTCTCTAGTCTTCCCAACCATTTAAAGCGCTTTACACATTACTGCATTCACACACACATTAGGGATGTACAAATTGTGTTGTGATTGCAATTTACAATATTGTGATTACGATTAATTAGGTATTAACGTTATCATGAGTTTAATCATGGAAAATGCATAAGATAGGCTACTACAATTTTAAAATATGTATATTACAGCCAGTAACTTTAACATACAAATATAAACAATCATAAGAAGAACTACAAAAAATGCGCAATACTTTTTAAAAAAAAACCTAATATTTTCCAAAATTAAATAAAAAAAATACAAACAACAATTTGGAGTAACACATTTCCTGCATGTTGATAATTCTTTAGTCACAAATGTATGGTAAACGTATTTATTTATTTATGCCCCCTAGTGGCAACAGGAAGTACACCTAAAAGTCAAGGTGCTATAGGGAGGGAGGGAGGGAGACAAAACAACACACGCAGAAACACACACGCAGAAACACACACGCAGAAACACACACACACACACACACACACACACACACACACACACGGGAAAAACACCTGCGCAAGTTACAGGAACTCACAGAGTCAGCAATATCCAGCCAAGTGACCAGAATCATTCCCAGCCCTCCATGTATGCTCGCCGTGGAGAGTTCCATGTATACCACATCCAGAAAAGGAAAGGGACCTTGGTGCATAGATAGGTCATGAGGTGTTTTCCGACAGGTTGCAATCATCTTCTTTGCAAGATGAAAAGTTATTAGAAGTAAAACTTTTCGCCAAACGATATGGGCATTGCATGTAGCCATTTTGAGCCTTTATCAATTAACAAAGAAGTTGTTGTAGCTTAAGTGTACATTGTCATACGTTCCCGAAATTTCTCAGGTTGACAAGGGTCCAGGCCTGAGGACATCAACAGGCCAAAAATTAACTTTTGGTCATAGTGCAACAGGAAATCTGCCTTATATGACAAACATCCAATTTAGGACATATAATGTGTGGTCTACATGTGATCAGTGCTTTTCCTCTGAGAGAAACTGTGAGCAACGGCTCTTGGAGGCTTATAAATAACTGGACTGACTGCTACAGAATCCTTTAGAAGATTGCACTTCTGGAAACCAACGTTAACCAATTTGAAGTGAACGTAGAAGTGAACGGATCATGTGGAAATGACACCACTTTACCATGGACCCAAAACAATGGACAAAAACATGCTAACACATGGCTAAGTAGCACCAACAAGACTACAAAGAAACAGGAAGGCTGTGGAACAGGTAATAAATCAACAAGTGGTAGTCCTCCTTGGAACTCTTTTGGTGCGAAGCCTAAGAGTAAACAATTTTCCTGGTAAATGGGAGGACAACTAACAGGCAAGGCACAGCGCCCTAAGATTTGTGATACAACCGGCTGGCCTGCATCATCACCCAGTCAGAGCGCCTCTTCAACCCCTGTACTTAGTAGGACACAGCTGTGGACAGCTGCAAAATGAAGAATTAGCAACAACATGCCTCCCCAACAAATGAGCGTGCAACTGGATAACAGATTTGTTCCTCTGCTGCAGGACCCTGGACATCTATCTGATGACCTGGATTGTGTCTCCCCCCAACACAAATACTCGGTTTTCCCAAAGACATGGTGTCTGACTTGACACAAAGAATCCTGGATATTGTTTTGCAGAAACTAGACTTCATGGATCTGCTGAACACAGTCATCTCCCTAAACACAGATGTGTTTATCAGTCAGAAGAGGAGCTTAGAGATTCCGCCGACTGTTGGCACTAAACAAATGGCTTTCAACTGAACGTACCATCCATTCTCTGCAGTTCATTGGGCAATTTTAACATTTTCTGGGACAGCAGGCATCTTTTTAAAGCCGATGGACTTATCCTTAACAAGCCAGGGGTGAAGCTGTTCACCTCTAACCTTTACTTTCTGCGCTACACTGCTTCCTCGGCCAAGGACACGAGACAAGACAAATCTAAACAAGGAAGGACATAACAAAGTGCGGCAGTGATCCACCACAGCCCTCACCTGAGCAACAATTTAACCATGGGAGACCACAGAGCAGAGACAAGAAATTTCAACCCCTGTTTTCAACTGTGCAACATCCCTCAAACCCCTTTACCAACCCCGAAGCCTTTAAGGATCCATCACTCTCTCCACTCACCCTTTCCCCTCTATCCCCCATCCCAATGTTTGAGTTCACTGACCAGATGAAGTAGTTGGTAGATGCTGGAACCAAATTTACACCCCTTCCTTCCTCCGTTGTTCAACCCCGGCAAACAGTGAAACGGCAGGCAGCTCTGCCAGGATGGCAGCTAACTAAAGATGCTTGTGTGCAAAATCCAGCAAAATTAAACTGATATGTGCTGGGTCCAGGCTGCACACCTAGTGGCACTCATGACTCTTTCCAACACAAGCCTGGGCCCTGTGTATTAAATTCTTTCTCAATTTATGTTGTGATTGGTAATAAAAAAAGAATAGCGAATAAGCACTTATCTGCAAATTTAGCATACATTCCTTGTGAGCCACAGCCTGTCCCAAAAAATTAAAACACACTATCACTAGCCTTACTAAACGTCAAGTCTTCGGCAGGAAAAACATTTTGTTATCAAGCACAATCTAGATTTTATATTTTTAACTGAAACCTGGTTAGACCATAAAACCAGTGCTGCTGTTCTTGTTGAGTCAGCTCCCCCTAGCTTTAGTTTTATGAGAGAAACAGAGTGAATAACAAAGGACGTGGACTCGCCATTATGTTTAACGACTCATTCCAGAGTACGCAAATATGTTATGGACATTTTGCTTCTTTTGAAAATGTGGCTCTTTAGTTATGGTCCTCCCCTCAACCGATATTTATAAATAAATACAGACCACCTAAATACTGTCCAACCTTCTTCGATGACTTTACTGAACTGCTGTGTATAATCTGTATTAACTTTTGACTGTTCATTCAGTGCGGGTGATTTTCACAGTCATGTTGACAACCCCCCGGACAGAGGGACCAAAGAACTGTGTTGTGTTTTTGAGAACTATAGACTATAGACTTTCGACAGAGCCAAAGCACAATAAGGGGCTCATTCTGGACTTGATTATCTCCAAGGGTCTGAATATTTCCAAGGTTTGGTGATTGACGTTGCTCTCTCTGATCATTCCTGTGTTTTCTTTAACGGCATTATCTTGGTGCAAAAAGGGCCCAAACAAAGAAAATCAAAAAACGGTATATCACTGAAAACACCAGTGAATTATTCATTCAGCTTTTCTCCTCCACACCCGCCCTCTCTGGG
>NC_045744.1:30312219-30313525 GCF_008692095.1 Etheostoma spectabile
CTGAGCTTGTAGATAATTTCAACTGTAAAATTACAAATGTAATGTAAGATGCCATTGTTCCCACTAAGGTCAAAGTTGTCTCTGGTAAGAAAATATCTCCTTGGAGAAATGTCATACTGGTGAGAACTAAAAAACAAGTGTTGAAAAGCTAAACGCAGGTGGCAAAAAACTAATCTCCTGGTCCAATATTAAACCTATAAAGAGAGACTTCACATTTACAATTTGGAACTAAGGAATGCAGAATTATTGTTTGTGGCGATAATGTCAGAAGAAGGATTCTGACATTATCGCCAGAAACAATAATTTTCGTGTTTTGTTTGCTACTGTCAATAGGTTAACAAACTCTCCAGTACCAGTAGCATCTGAACTTTAAGACAAAATTCAGTCAACAGTCAGTGCCTCCATATCAAGTAGAGGATATGTGTTGTCACAGTGTTGAGGCAAAACAAATTTCAATACGACATAATTTCATACAATCAACCATAAAAACCTGGAGGATGTTTTACAACATCTGAAAACCTTGTCCTATTGCCTCGATATTCTACCAACGGGCATTTTTAAATTGTTTGACTCTGATCTTCTCCAGATTGTAAACTCGTCTCTCAGGTATCTTCCCACAGGCCCTAAAAACCGCAGTCATCAAATCACTATTAAAAAAGAACAGTCTAGATGCGTCACTAATGAGCAACTATAGGCCAATATCAAACCCTCCATTTTTTCACGGGAGGTGAAGGAGGACCCAAACGCAGAGTAGCGGGGAAACTTCAAAAAGGCTTTATTAGTACAGTCCAGGAAACACAGGGAGCCAGCGGCGAAATCCAAAAACAAAACACTCCAAAAAACAAGAACAACGCTTTATTCAGCAGTCCAGCAAGCACAGGGAGCCAACGACAATATCCATAAACAAACTCACTCCAAAAAACAGGCACAGGGAATGCCAATACAAATAAGGAATAATACACCAAGGAAACTCATGGGGTATGGCAGGAGAACAGGCAGGGACAAGAAGACTGGGCGTGCTGACGGGACAAAAAGGATCTAACAAGAGACAAAGGGAACACGGGGGTTAAATACATAAGGTAAGTGGTCTGTGCGGATGCCCATGTATAGAGGCTTGCTCCTCGACGCGGCGGGCCCGGGTTCAAATCTGGCCTGTGGCCCCTTTGCCGCATGTCACTCCCCCCTCTCTCTCTCCCCCTTTCACACATACTTGCATCTGTCCTGTCCAAATAAAGGGAATAAAACCCCAAAAATCTAACTTTAAATACATGAGGTAATGAGGTAACGGGGAACAGGTGAGACGTCA
>NC_045744.1:30313535-30314057 GCF_008692095.1 Etheostoma spectabile
AATCACATTAGGGCGGGGCAGGACAATCAGACGAGCAAAAAGCAAAGCTAGACAAGACAAGACAAGACAAGGCAAGACAGGAAACAATAAACCCAAACAAAAACCCCAAACCACAACACATTTTTAAAAAAGATTATTAAAAAAGCGTTTTTTCGACAGCTCAACCTTTTCTTGTCACTAAACAATGGTTTTGATGCCCTCAAATCGGGTTTTTGACCACACCACAGTACTGAGACGGCTCTTGTTGTCTTGTCGACCACAACATATTACTAGACCGGCTGAAAAACTGGATTGGCCTTTCTGGCTCAATACTAAACTGGTTTGAATCCCACTTAAAGAATAGGGACTACTATGTGTCTATAGGTAACTATACATGTGAGCATACAAATATGACGTGCGGAGTTCCCCAAGGCTCCATCCTGGGGCTTCTTCTGTTTAATATCTACATGCTTGCACTGGCTCAGATTATGAAAAACAACAAAATAAGTTACCATAGCTATGCGGACGACACACAAATTTACA
>NC_045744.1:30314067-30317462 GCF_008692095.1 Etheostoma spectabile
GCCAAGGGACTATAGTCCAATACAAAAACTGACTAAGTGCATTGAACAAATAACAACTGGATGTGCCAGAACTTTCTTAGATTAAATGAATGAAAAACTGAGATGGTTGTTTTTGGAGCAAACTCAAGCAAGATTTGGATTAGAGGATTTGGATTTGGCATTACAAACGGAGAAAAAGTCTCTTGAGTGATCTCTGTCGATCAAGCATTGGATTACATTGTCACGTTGGAGAACCGACAGCGAGAGAAAAATCTAAAACTTTTGAATGTGTCGGAGTCAGAAGAAAGAAGGGGATTGTTCTTTTTCTGGTGAACCTAATACAGGCTGAATGGAGTTTAACGCTACAGGAGACGGATATTGAGAAGGCGCATTGACTAGGCCCACGGCAGCAAAAACCACGCAATCCACGAGGCATAATGTTCAGGGTCCAGCACTGCCAAACAAAGTTACAAATCCCGAATGCAAGCAAAGCAAGATGGAGCCAAAGACCAATAAATACAGAATCATTTCTGACATTTCTGTACAATAAAGGAAGAAATGGGATGTATTCTGGCCTCTGAGGGAAAAAATGCACAAGCTAAACATTACAACTAGGGTGAGACTTCCAGCAGTTCTGTTGGTTGTGATTGGAGATGAAGAACTACGATTTACCACTGTATCCGGTGCAAAGCGCGAGCTGTGCTCAAAGTATCCATCAATTAACCTGAGAGAGAGATGGCCGACTAACCTAGTAGGTCCTGAAGTAACTGAGTAAGGGAAGAGGATGATTTGAATTGAACTTTCTCTCTTATTTCTCTTTTTACCCCTCTCGCCTTCTCAATTTGGGAATTCTACAAACTGGAGAACCAAAAACTAACTTTTCATTGATAAATATATTGTATATCAAGGTTGTTGTTTTTTTACTCACTGGGTTCCCCTTAAGATGTTTACTTCCTCGACAATGGGTAAAAAATGGACAACTAGGATTACAGACATGTACAGAGATATACGATACCCAAAGGACGGGTCTGATGTCTGATATCGAAGTTATAATAAGAAGGGAGAGCTGTTTTACATTTGTGATACAAATAACTTTTATTTGTTTTCTCTCCTTCTCTTCTGGGTTTCTTTCCTCAGTCTTCTCATTTGAATAGAAATTCTGCGCTCTCTCTCTCTCTCTTCCCTCTCTCTCTTTCTTTCTCTTATTCATGTTGAGGTGTGTGTGTGGGGGGTGTTGTGTGTGTGAGAGGACTGGTGGGGGGGGGGGGGGGGGGGGGGGAGGGGTAGCCTTGTGTTAATATGTGGGTGGGAAAACACATGCTTACTGAGTGAGTGGGATAGGGAAGTAGGGGGGTTAAGGATGTGGGGGAATGATTTGTCTGCATAAAACCAAATGTGCTATTGTATAAGTGAGGTACCACAAACATAAAGTCAATATACTTGAATGATGTACAACTCTTGATTTGGGGACAGTGTGTGCTAAATGTATTTCTGTTCAATTAAGGTTTCAGGAAAATAAGCTTCACGTTGATCTACTAAAATGATTATGTACATTAAATTTAGATTTGATTAGATTTAGATAGCATGTATAGATCATGGCCTGACGCCAAGGAGCGGGTAACTAAACCTTAGCAAAGTATGCTCTTTAAGAAGCACGCCTTAGGAGGGAGTAGGTTTTATGGTTGTAAGGGGATTGGGGGGGAGCAGAGTGATAAAGGTCTCTGTGTTTGAGCATGAATGGATGTTTGAATGCTGGGTTCCGTTAACAGTAACTGGAGGAGCATTGCAAACTGGATTATTACTCTATGGCTCATAAAAGTATTGCTCAAAACCTTCCTAATACAATACAAGTTACAACCTGGAATGTAAATGGGCTACAGGAAGGTATTAAAAAGTATAAGGTCCTATAGCATTTAGGGAAATGATCCTCTGCCATTGTCTTTCTTCAGGAGTTCCATTTTAAAACCGGACAGCTAGAGAACCAGATAGAGACAATGGGTAGGGGAAGCCTTTGAAGTAACACTTACATCTAGGAGCAGAAGGCTGAGCATCTTAATAAATAAATGGCTACCTTTCACATTAATCTCACAACATCCAGATACATATGGCAGGTACTTAGTAGTTAGGTGTGAATTATTTGGAGATATTTATACTCTATATCGGATGTGTCTTTTCTAAGCAAGGTGCAGACAGTCTTAGACAGTGCACCAACGGGGGTCATTATATTTGAGGGAGATCTGAACAATATCTTTAGTTCAAAGGACAGCTCAACAACAACCAGCAAGGTAAATCCACCAAATAAACGTCTCAATTTTCTTGAGACAACCTTCAGGATGTATGGAGCACTTTACACCCTAATACAACAGATTACACATACTTCTCACATTCGTAGAATAGCTATAGTCATTTTTTTTTTTTTATTGAATTAGATAAAGTTGTAATGAGTAAAATCAATGATATTGCAATATCTGATCATGCTATAGTGGCATGCGTGTTGTCCCCTAAAGAAAACATAACGTTTCACAGGATCTGGAGAATTAACAGGACATATCTAATGGACAATGACTCTCTGGAATATGTCAATAGCGATGAAGATAAATAAATGAATTTAAATTAATTAATACTTCATTTAATAAAAAACCTATATCCTTACTATATACTATAGTAAAACAGACCATGACTCTCTCCCTTTCTTAAAATCAATCAACCTTAAACGTCTATCTCCTGAGCAAATTGAAGATCTTAGCAAGGACAAAACCAACATAGAAATACAATCTGCTGTAATAAAAAACTTTCCCCTCAAAAATGCTCCAGGAAGGGACTGATTTCCTGTAAATGTACGGCTTTCCTACAGAATTTTACACCACATTCAGGGCTAAAATGGATTCCTTATTCACAGAAGTGGTTAACTCAGTGCAAAAAAAACAACAGTCTTCCTGAAACAATGTATCATGTGACTATATCTGTTCCAACCGAAACCAGGTAAGACTTGCATAACACCTTCAGATTATGGACCTATAAGATTAATAAACTGTGATAAGAAGATCATAACTAAAATCTTGAATTATAGACTGGTACAAATTCTACCAAGCTTAATTCATTATGACCAAGCTGGTTTTATACAATATAGGGATTTAAGAATTAATACCAGAACATGGCTCTCCCTCACACAATATGCAAAGAAACATAAAATAGATTTAACATTAATGGTAGTTGATGTGGAAAAGGCCTTTGATAGACTAGAACGGTCTTACTTGTCATACCACTAAGTATTGGAGGTATACAACTTTCCATTCAAGTTTAAGAATACGATTAGAACTTTGTACAAGTCTCCTAACTCAGGGGTTCCCAAAACGTTCAGCCCACGACCCCCAAAGTAACTGTTTAAGTGACTTGCGACCCCCCCACTATAAACG
>NC_045744.1:30317472-30326615 GCF_008692095.1 Etheostoma spectabile
TTGCGCGCAACCGTGCACGCACTATAGGCATATCCAAACATAGCTGAATAAAATAGAAAGACAAAAAAATAAGAGGTATTGAGACTGGTAAACAGTTATTCATGGATGATTTATTAGCGACTGTTTTTTTTAAATTTACAATCCCCCAACAATTTATTGATGCCCTCTGTTCTGGTTTGTACTTGGCAAAGATGTACAGCTATCCATTATTTTTTTTACAACTATGACATAAATGACTTAACCTCTGCCTTCTTATCTTACACATCACACGTCTTGCATGCTACCACTCCTTCCTTCTCAAATGACTTGAAAAGGCTGTAGTTGGCACAATTTCACAAATAATCACCAGGACCGAAAGGATATTTGAGTCGGGTGTGGCTGCAGCCATGGAGCCTCATGCCCTCCCAGCTGCGTGCTGTACGTGCGCTTTGACTTTTCAAAATAAAAGCTTGCGTCTGGTACTCTATTTTTTTGTACGTCGGTGTTATAAAATTATTTTTTAGCATATCTTGGTTACAACACGATGGGACTAGCAAAGCAATTTGGTGTTTAGATGTGCGGGTGGGATTTATTCAGTTTCTGAAATCAAAGCTACATCTGCTAGCGATGGGGGGCCGAGACTGGGAGAGCTACATGGAGCTACATGGAAAAGTATGCACTAAACAAGCCACTTTAAAATGTTGCTGTTTTCATGAACACAAAAGTTGAGTCGCCCTCCCCTCTAGACTAAAAAAAGTTAGATGACCTTCCCCTCTACAAAGAATACAAAGACATGACCCTTTCCTATGTTCCTCCAGTGGTCAAATTACATAAATACCGAAAGGTCCCTTACTTTGCTTAAGCAATGCAATCACCTTAGTTCCACATGTTATGAATATAATTACAACCTTTTCAAGGATCTCAGGTCATAAATTCAACATAGCAAAAACGGAGCTGTTGGCAATAGGCTCTTACAAAAAGGACTTGGTGAATCTCACACAATTTCGGACACAGAAAAAATATATAAAATACCTTGGAACCTATATTAGCCATGACAAGATCCAGTTGTATAAAGATAACTTTCTTCCATTTGTGACAGACTTTAAGAAAGATGATAGGCAGTGGCAAAGCTTAAAGATTACTTTAATAGGATGAGTAAACCTCTTTAAGATGATGTGGCTACTGAAATTCTTATTCAAATTTCAAACTATTCATATCTAATGCCTCCTAAAACCTTTTTTAAAGAAGTAAACTCAATACTATCTTTGTTTATTTCTACACACAGCATGTAGATTGAAAAGGAAACTCTGTATCATCCAAGAGCAGAGGGGGGTCTTAATCTTCCTAATTTAGAGTTCTATTATGTAACAGCTCGGTCATTTTATATTGAACGTATAATAGATCAATCAAATGAAGATCCATAGATAGACATAGAAAAGAGGGCTACCGTTAAACTGATTGTTTTCTAAGGACAACATCAAATCAACAAATTGTGTTATTAATAGTACATTAAAGGCTTGGAATAAAATAAAATTATCCATGAAGAAATAGGGCTTCCTAGTCACATACCTTTTTGGAACAATCCATCAATAAATATACAGAGCATGCAGCTATACTAGGAAACATGGATAAAAGGTGGAATCCAGCAGTTGTCAGACGTCACAAACCACAACATTTTTGCACCATTCAGTGAATTAAAAAGCAAATATAACTAAAAGGAGAATTCTGGCCATTTTTTACATTAATCTTGATCGTCATAAATATGCATGTACATTCGATTGAAAACCCCAAAAACTCAAATCAGTGCAGGCAACACAGAGTACCTTGAGTACCAGGTATGAGCTTCCACTGAGCTAAAATGGCAGTGGCCAGGGCAAGTTTTAGAGTGCCTTCGTGCCTCTTCATAGACATAAAATGCAATTAAAATGTCTGCGCAACATGAACAGGGCACTTACTTTACAACAAGATGTGTTTTCAACTCAGATATTGTTTAAATAAAAATCATTTTAATTTTTTTAACAGCAACATCATAGAGGGAATAAGATATTGAACTAGCTGAAGATACATTTTTCCTCTCTTATCGTTAAAAAACTAATATTGCAAAAGATGGGGCAGCTCTACAGGACGGAGAAAAACAAGAAAAAACAGTGGAAACAAAAAAAGTTATAGGAGGACAGTCAGTGAGTGGCGATGGACAGAGAAAAGACAGGCAAAGGGATAAAAAGATTTTAAAAAAGACAGCACCACATAAAAGTTTAAGAAGTGATTTAAAGAAATTCACTGATTCAGCAAGCCGTATCTAATCGGGCAGGGCGTCCCAAAGCGAAGGCGCCCTGATCGAGAAGGCTTGACCTGGTTCCAAGCCTTAGATCCTGGCCCCGCCCGAGGATCTAAGGCTGAGAACAGGGTTGTTTGGGACAAACATCTCTGAGATATAGTCAAAGGCCGGACAGGGAGCCAGTGAAGTGAAGCTAGGATTTAAGTAATGTGTTGCCGTCTGTTAATACCAGTGGCCTGGCTGCTGAGTTTGGAACCAGCTGGATCAAAGATTTGTTGAATCTAAATGTGAGAAAATGAGGGCATGGACGACTTTTTCCAGGTCATGTTGTGACAGTATGTTTTTGATTTTGGAGATGGTTCTGATATGGAGGAAGCAGGACTGGACAACTTATTGATATGTGGGGTGAAGGTGAAGTCTGAGTTAAAAATGACACCTACATTTCTGGCAGTGGGCTTGTTGTTACTGGATAATGGACCAAGGCTGATGGGACTAGGGACAGTGTTAGGTTGATTGAACAGTATTATTTCAGATTTGGAGATGTTAAGTTGGAGAAAGTTATGAGCCATCCAGCGGATCATATCTCTGATGCGGTCTGAGTCAGTTTGAGGGAGATAGGTGTGAGAGGTGCACCCACCCATCAATTAACTTCTGCTCCAGCTGTTTCGACTTGTTGGCTGCCAACAAACTGTCCCTGTAGTTCTGTTTGGCTCCTTATCTAATTATTATTTTTTGTTAACTATATTTGAAAGACAACGTATCAGTGGAAATGCTTTGGTGCTGGGCCATTTTCTCGATCGCAAAATTTTGAAGTGCTGTGGTGCATTGGCTTTGAAAGAGAGGGAAGGAGGGAATTTGATTAATCATGACTAGCGTTCTGCCACATTCCAGATGCCACTTTGTTTCTAACTGTGTTATCTTTGCCATTGGCCTCAAAATTTCCAAAAGGCAGTCCAAATTTAGCCACAGACAGCATGAGTAATTTCTACTAGCTCTGCAGCAGTAACAGGCTTCAATAGACTTGACTACTGTAGTTTTTGTGGTTCTTTTCATAGAAAATCTGTCTCCAGGAGTCTGTCACGAGGGAAAGCATAATTTGTGCTCTCAAACTAATTTTTTATATCCAGAAATTACTAAGAGATATAATTAATACCACAAGCTGTGGAGAGAGCATTTTATTAATTTAAGTGCATGAATCAGTGAAAAAAAATGTCTTCTCTCCATAACACCCACTGGGCTCTGTTAAGAATCGTCTATCATAAGTGTTGTGTTTGCTTAACACATTGATGTGGTAAGCATGCAGATAAGTTGCGTCAATGGTCAGCAGTGTACAAATGCAAGTATGACAACCCTTCTATATAATGCTTTTGGACGCTTGCCACAAAATTCTTATATTCTTTAATATACTTTGTCCTGTTGCCCTTAAAGTTTATTTGCCCCTTTTTCCAGGTCCCATGGAGGCTCCTCATTAGAAGAGGGTCGCATTCCACGCCGTCACGCCTCCATCCATGCATCAATGGACTCAACCCGATCCAAACAGCTGCTCAGCCAGTGGAAGAATAAAAACGACAACAGGAAGCTGTCCCTGCAGGTGATGGATGGAATAAGACCAGCCTCCTCCTCATCTCCTCAGAGGAACATGGAGCTGCGTTGCTCCTCTGAACCTTCTGCTATGGGCCTAGAGGCAGAGCTCCGAGGTGGAATACACCTGCCTTCACTTATCGCTTGTCAAGAAACAGAACAACGTGCTGGGGCTCACATTCCAGTTCAATACATGAAACTAGCAGCAAGCTCTGTTCCTATGGCCAATCATAATCACCAGACCCATAATGGCAGCAGCGGAATGGCTGGTGGGGCCAGAGTGTCTATCCAATCCCGGCCTGGATCCTCCCAGCTGGTTCACATTCCTGAGGAGGACAACTTCACCAGCAGGGATCATGAGAGTGAATCAGAGGACAGCATTATGGATGGAGGTGGGTCAGTGAGGGAAAAGTGGCTAAGAGTGGCTGAGAAGACCACCATCCCCTGCAGGCCGCTCAGTGCTGGAGGACAGCCTCGTCTTATGCAGGTTAATCATTCTTTTTCTTCACCAACTTTACGTTTTTAATCTATATGTCTGTTGTGAATCAAAAGTAAGTCAAGTGTTGTTACATCACCTTACTGGATATGACATTCATTTCAAAAATGTTTTTTGTTGACATACAGTACAGGCCAAAGGTTTGGACACAAACTAGAAAATAAGACATGTCTTCAGTTATTTCACACTGTTTTGTTAAGTACATAATTCCACATGTGTCCATTCATAGTTTTGATACCTTCAGGGAGAATCTACAATGTCAATAGTCATGAAAATAAAGGAAACGCATTGAATGAGAAGGTGTATCCAAATTTTTGGCCTGCACTGTACATTAAGTGCATTCATACTCCATAGGTATAAGACCTAGATCTTATCAAAGGTGTATCCCTCTCATACTGCTCCAATTTACAACCTAGATATTAAGATAGGTAAGAACAAACAAAACAAAAACACAACTCTGTTTCCTCACTTCTTTACTTTTTAACAATAAATCTTTTGTACCTATTTTTAAAGAACATGTTTACACTTTGTTTGATCGATGCATTCAAACTATTCCGTAAAAAGCACCTCACACATCGAAATACACATACTTAACGCTATACTGTTGTTTTCAAATTTAAAAACCCCTCTTAAATCTTTTTTTCGGTTAAGGCTCCGGCACTGTTTTAAAAGTATTGTTTTATCACCGGTTTTGATACCCAACCCTATCTATGATGCAGTTACAGTCTTTCTATATTCAGAAAAAGCCATCGAAGTCTCTATCTGCAAACAGTTGTTGTTTTCAGGCAGCTGTTAGTTTTGCTTTATGGATTAATTGTGCAGTCTTAAAATCTACCATATCTTTAAACTTTAAGGTGGGTAATTTTAAAAACTGCAAATTGGTATGCTCATGATGCCCTACATTGTTTATTTTCCTAATTGCTCATTTTTGTATTGTGCTTAGTGATTGTAAGGTGGTTTTGTAGGTGTTGTCCCAAACTTCAACACAGTAATTTAAATATGGTAACACAAGTCAACTATTCAAAATATAAAGTGCTTTCTCATTCAATATATGCCTTGCTTTCCCCATTACTACAATACTCCGTGCTACTTTTGATCTAACATGTTTAACATAGGGTTTCTAGCAGATTTTGTTATCAAGATTACACCTGGAAATTTATCAACATTTATCTAACATTGTTAATTATTACTTTTACTTTTGTTGCGGTTTACAAACAGCATAAGTTTGGTTTTATCTAAATTTAACGATTATTTTTCAAATTTCTGCTTTGACCACCCGCAAAAGCAGCTGCAAATCTTCCCCAGAACAGAAAATTTTAAGAGGTTTGTCACCCTACATATGTCATTTACAGAATATACAGAATAAATAATTGGGACCCAAAATCGACCCCTGTGGGACTCCACAAGTGATATCCAAGCTGTAGCTGTGTAGTTTTTATAAATTGTTACAGAAAAGGGTAGTTAGGCAAACTAATCTGTACTTAAGGTGTTTTGACTGTTTGCTGAGCTTTAACCACATCCCACAGTCTTCATTAACAGATGGAGCTTTACTGGATTGGCAACTTGAGTTAGTTTAAAGATGATTGTTGCCCCATTAACTTCTCTAATGACAGAGCTGTGAGCTAATATAAATGTGACCTTACAAACTAATAAACATAATTTTTAGCGCAGGAACATATTTTGGTTCACTGATCGGTAATCCATAGTGATTGAAAAATATTCTAGGACATAATTTAACCTATTATGCATCACAGATCAAATACAAGCATTTACATAGTTAAATAGTGATGGATTGATGTTGATGGTCTGACATTCTTGTGACCGCAATACTTATGTGTGTAATACTGATGAGGTATTTGCTGTATTAGCAAAATGCAGTGGTGTTAAAGTATTTCAAGATGTAACCTATATCCTTGACTTTATAGAGTCATTGTGCTTTAAAAGCTTAGTCAACAGTGTGTAATATTATGAGATCAGGAATTTATTCAAGTCAATATAAAATTTATTTATTTATATAATATCATGTCAATGCGGGCTGTGTTTTTTGTGTAGAGCTTATAACCTTTTTGTTAAAAGGTTCTTAGTTGTAGCTGTATCTAGTGATGGCACTTCTCTAAATGTGGAGAGGTTGTGAGCAAAAAAAGAAACAAGCTCAGTCCAAAAAGTGATGAAAAAATAATGTTCCTTAATAAAAATTGTTAAGTGTTCCCTATCCCCCATACCGCCTGGCCTTAGTTACACAACCACACCCAACTTGTGCCGTTATTTCACAGCACATCATTTTTTCCCCAATACCAATACACAAATTCATCAATCTTTATTTTAAAAAGAATTTTAACATCCCATTGTTAGTAGACATGTGTGTCACTAGTCTAAAGCCTCCTATCGACTATCTTGTCGGGGTAATTTAGATGCAACCTTTGCACTTCACCAGGTGAGGTCGCTGACATTTCTAGTAATGAACCCATTTTCAAAACAGTTCCTCTAAGTGGTTCAGTGCTTCACCAAAGCTTCATTTGCCCATCACTAGCTGTAGCACTCCACCTACAAGAAGAGAAGGATAGTTGGTAATGAGTAAGTATCTCAGCAGTACCCCAGCTCACATTTCCCTGTCATCTTCTTATTCCAGGTGATAGCCTTATCCAAACAGCAGGGTCTGCTACACTCTCCTCGATCGGAGGATGGTGGATCCATTCGGTACCGAGCCTTGACAGACCAGGACCCATCACCACCGGCCTCTACCACAGGAGCAGTGGGAGGAGGTCTGTACTGCCCATAGTTATAGTATATATATATATGTGAAGAAAGCAGAGGGGGGAATGTTTTTTGATCATGCACAACATAACAAAACATGCAATTATATCCCCCTTTCAATACCATAGATAGAGCCACCATTCAGGCATGCCAAACACTTATTTATCAACTTCCATATTCAATGGAAAATAATCTCAAAATGAAATAGTAAAATGTGGTGTCAACACAGCTCTTTTAAACCTAATAGCGTTGAAAACAAAAGACTTTCACCGAGTAAACGCTTACTCATTCCTCCGGAGTGTTTTAATCCAAACCACCATCTTTCATTTTGGTGCCTGTCTGCGCCACATTACTTTCACTTTTTCTGGCTCAACTCAAACCATGGCCCCTGAAAGGGCCGTCATCTGGCGGTGGCTGTAGCTGGCTCACAGTCACCTTTTGAGGGCTAAACAACTGCCGCTGGTAGTCAGCGTCCCGGAGCTCTGTAGCAGCTAAATACAACCAGTAACTGCTGCTGGGATTTAATCATTCTATGGCACTATAGACTGTTCACGTTACATAGCTTTACTTAGTTTAAAATACTTCTATTTTCAGGTATATGATTAATATGAGGTCTAGGCTATTGGTGAAGTAGATGATCACTTTGAGGGGCGGATACATTTTGTCCCCACCGGGGATAAAAATAATGGATCCCACCCTGTATGTATATGTATCTGAGGTGTGTGGTACTACATGTGAATCAATATGACATCTACCTGCCCTTTACCGTAAAGTGGATTGTTTTATGCCACACAATGGAAGGGTACACTGCTCATCCAGGGATATGAAGATACCATTTTATGGTGATGGTATGTGAAAAGTGTGAACAGAACAGAAAAATGACTTTCAAAATATTTCTTCTCTCTTCTTAGTCGACAGCATACCTAATATTCAATGTCTCCAGATGTAAGCTTTATAATCCAGCCTGGAGCTGCATGTCTTTGTACAATAAATCCATAAAAAAATGCAGAAATACATAATTATGAATTCCTAAATCGACTTACATAATGTTCAATATGATATTGCTTCAACCTAGCGTTGCTCTGATTGTTTAGTATCTAAGATAACACCTGGGTCTTTCCAAACAGGTCTTCTCTGTAATCATAGTTCTTCCAGAAGCTTTATAATCCAGCCTGGAACTGCAGTGTCTTTTCACAGACTTTGCACAATAACCCCAGAAGGATAAATCCCAACTGAACAGTTATTTAAGCGGTACTTAAACGTATCACTCAAAGGTCTGCATCTGATATTTAGTGAAGAATGATCGGCAATAAAAAAATAACATTTAATCAACTCACATAACTTTTAAGCAACATAAACAGTCATCCACTCTTTCTCCTCTTTGAGAGTGAGCAACTGGAAGTGACAGGATGTCATCACTCGCAAAGTCATGGCAACCAAATAAACAACAGCGCAAGTACAGCAGTTTCTCCTCTGGCAGAGTGACAATGAGTGACAAAAACCTCCACAGCTAATTTCCAATGAAACCTCGCTCATGTGTAGCCAATCATTTTCTTATCAGGGGGAATGATACGCTGCAGTCTGTCCTTAGCAGTGGCAGCTGCGTACCAGTTGGTGACGCAGCAGGTGAGGATGGACCCAATGATGACAGTGTAGAAGTGCACCATCATTGTCTTTGACAGGTTAAACATCTTCAAAGTGGGAGCTGATGTTCAGCTCCCACTATGTAGGCAGTCATCTCCACCAGAAATGATTCCAATTAGTGTGGTGTTGTCTGCAAACTTCAGGAGCTTGACGGACTGGTGACTGGAGGTGCAGCTGTTGGTGTACAGGGAGAAGAGCAGGGTGGAAAGGACACAGCCTTGAGGGGAACCGGGGCTGATGGTCAGAGTCAAAGCTGATTTCCCCAGCTTCACACGCTGCTTCCTGTCAGACAGGAAGTCTGTTATCCACTTGCAGGTGGACTCAGGCACATGTAGCTGGGACAGCTTATCCTGCAGCAGAGCCGGCGAGGATGGTGTTGAAGGCGTGTGTGTGTGTGTGTGTGTGTGTGTG
>NC_045744.1:30326625-30328855 GCF_008692095.1 Etheostoma spectabile
TGTGTGTGTGTGTGTGTGTGTGTGTGTAAGACGGTCTGTACTTTTCTTGGTTGCTCTGTGTCACGAGTAGCCAATGTTATCAGTTCCACTCTGTAATTAGCATGTTATAATAGCATATAATATTTTATATTAATAATATATAGCATAATTCAAACTGTGTTCTGTGCTAGGGTCTGCCAGACATACTTTGCAAAACGCATTGTAGGAAAAGTTTTTGTTCATATTTAATGGTGAAATATGTAATACTGACAGCTCATGTTTAAAACAGTTACTTCAGTACAAATTCAAAATACTGGAGAGAGTCGTCTCCCCCGCCCCCTCCTCCCCAGACTGAAAGTTCACGTTGGTTGCCAGGCTGAGACTGCTGCATCCACAACAAGGTTGCTAGATGCTTGTTTCACATAGCCAGACATTACTACATAGCACAGCGGAGTAGCTAATGTTAGATGCTGGCAATATATAGTCATAAAAGCCCATGCACACGCGGAGCTCTGTTTCTGACTGACGGGCACACTTTTCGGCTTAGAATTATGGTAGGAACCGCTAAAAACACAACAACGTCAATGTCCTCTCCACCCAATGGACAGACACACTTCATTGGCTTAGAACTACGGTGAGAACCACTAAAAATAACACTACTGCTAATCGATTTTATAGCTAATCAAGCTATAGAAGTGGTGAAGCAATACAAATACCTTGGTATTATAATCGATGACAAACTCACCTTCGAGCCACAAGTTCAATTCAATTCAATTTTATTTATAGTATCAATTCATAACAAGAGTTATCTCAAGACACTTTACAGATAGAGTAGGTTAGACCACACTCCAAAATTTACAAGGACCCAACAGTTCTAGTAGTTTCCTCCAGAGCAAGCAACAGTGCGACAAGTGGCGAGGGAAACTTCCTTTTAGGCAGAAACCTCGGTCAGACCCAGGCTCTTGGTAGGCGGCTCTGACGGGCCGGTTGGGGTTAGTGGAAATAACAAAAATAGAAAATTAGTAGTTTGTAGCAGTTTTTTGTAATAGTTATGGCATAGCAGGGCACTGTGCGGCATTACAAGGCACAGCAGGTGTAGCTGGGCACCGCAGAGTGTAGCAAATGAACTGGCACCGCAGAACGTGTAGCGGGACCATGGCGACAGCTGCTACCATGATTGAAGCATCCCTGATCCGAGGGAACATGCTGGGGAAAAAAAACATAAGGACTCCGGGGAAGACTCCCCAGAGCTAGGTTAGTAACACGCATTTTGGGACATGATGCACATAAATGAAAAGATGAAAGATAGAGGAGAGAGGAACTCAGTGTGTCAAAGGAAGTCCCCAGCTGTCTAAAACATTACAGCAAACCAAGAGAGACAGGGTAAAGAGAGGAGCCTTGTCGGGCTAGAACTCTCCCCAGGATCGGGCTGTATGCCAAGTCTCCCTTTGTTTATTATAGCTTGATTTATAGATGGATAAATCTGACAACTATGACGAGAAGCAGGTGGGCCGGGTTAGGCGGACGCTGCGACTCCCACTCCCTAACAATATTCAATTCTATGCCCTAACTATAAGCTTTGCAAAGCATAACCAAGGAGACAGGGTAAAGAGAGGAGCCTGGTCAGGCTAGAACTCTCCCAACCGGATGGGCTGTATGCCAAGTCTCCCTTTAGTTTATTATTGCGTGATTATGATAGATAAATCAGACAACTATGACGAGAAGCAGGTGGGCCGGGTTAGGCGGACGCTGCGGCTCCTCACTCCCTAACAATATTAAATTTTATGCCTAACAATAAGCTTTATCAAAGAGGAAAGTCTTAAGCCTACTCTTAAATATGGAGACGGTGTCTGCCTCCCGAACCCCAACTGAACCTGGTTCCACAGGAGAGGAGCCTGATAACTGAACGCTTGGCTCCCGTTCTACTTTAGAGACCAAGGAACCACCAGTAACCCTGCATTCTGGGAGCGTAGTGTCTTGTAGGGTTGTAAGGTACTATGACTCTTTAAGATAGAGGTGCATGACCATGAAGAGCTTTGTAGGTGAGAAGAAGGATTTTAAATTAAAATCTAGATTTTACAGGAAGCCAATGCAGAGAAGCTAAAACAGGAGAGATGTGGTCTCTTTCCTGGTTCCTGTCAGAACACGTGCTGCAGCATTCTGGATCAGCTGTTGAGTCTTTATGGATTTTTGCGAGCAGCCTGATAACAAAGAATTGCAGTAATCCAGCCTAGAAGTAACAAATGCATGG
>NC_045744.1:30328880-30344588 GCF_008692095.1 Etheostoma spectabile
TTGATGATGTGCAACTTTGATTTGGGGACAGTTGTGTGCTAAAATGTATTCTGTTCAATTAAGGTTTCAGGAAATAAGCTTCAGTTGACTACTAAAATGATATGTACTTAAATGAGATTTGATTAGATTAGATAGCATGTATAGATCATGGCTGACGCCAAGGAGCGGGTACTAAACCTTAGCAAAGTATGCTTTTAAGAAGCACGCTTAGGAGGAGTAGGTTTTATGGTTGTAAGGGGATTGGGGGGGAGCAGAGTGATAAGGTCTCTGTGTTTGAGCATGGAATGGATGTTTGAATGCTGGGTTCCGTGAACAGAACTGGCGGGGAGCATTGCAAACTGGATTATTACTCTATGGCTATAAAGCTTGCTCAAAACCTTCCTATACAATACAAGTTACAACCTGGAATGATAAATGGGTACAGGAAGGTATTAAAAAGTATAAGGTTACCTATAGCATTTAGGAAATGATCCTCTGGCATGTCTTTCTTCAGGGTTCCATTTAAAACCGGACAGCTAGCAGAACCAGATAGAGACAATGGGTAGGGGAAGCCTTGAAGTAACACTTACATCTAGGAGCAGAAGGCTGAGATCTTAATAAAATTAAATGGCTACCCTTTCACATTAATCTCACAACATCCAGATACATATGGCAGGTACTTAGATTAGGTGTGAATTATTTGGAGATATTTATACTCTATACGGAGTGTTCTTTCTAAGAAGGTGCAGACAGTCTTAGACAGTGCACCAACGGGGGTCATTATATTTGAGGAGAGATCTGAACAATATCTTAGTTCAAAGGACAGCTCAACAACAACCAGCCCCCAAGGTAAATCCACCAAATAAACGTCTCAATTTTCTGAGACAACCTTCAGGATGTAGGAGCACTTGTACACCCTAATACAACAGATTACACATACTTCCACCATTCGTAGAATGCTTAGTCATTTTTTTTTTTTTATTGAATTAGATAAAGTTGTAATGAGTAAAATCAATGATATTGCAATATCTGATCGATGCTTAGTGGATGCGTGTTGTCCCCTAAAGAAAACATAAAGTTTCACAGGATCTGGAAATAACAGGACATACTAAGGACAAGACTCTCGGAATATGTCATAGCGATGAAGATAAATAAATGAAATTAAATTATTAATACTTCATTTAATAAAAACTATATCCTTACTATATACTATAGTAAAACAGACCATGACCTCTCTCCCTTTCTTAAAATCAATCAACTTAAAGTCTTCTCCTGAGCAAATTGAAGATCTAGCAAGGACAAAAACCAACATAGAAATACAATCTGCGTAATAAAAAAACTTTCCCCAAAAATGCTCCAGGAAGGGACTGATTTCTGTAAATGTACGGCTTTTCTACAGAATTTTACACCACATTCAGGGCTAAAATGGATCCTTATTCACAGATGGTTAACTCAGTGCAAAAAAAAAAGTCTTCCTGAAAACATGACATGTGAATATATCTGTTCCAACGAAAACCAGGTAAGACTTGCTCAACACCTTCAGATTTGGACCATAAGATTAATAAACTGTGTAAGAAGATCATAACTAAAATCTTGAATTATAGACTGGTACAAATTCTACCAAGCTTAATTCATTATGACCAAGCTGGTTTTACAATATAGGATTTTAAGAATTAATACCAGAACATGGCTCTCCCTCACAATATGCAAAGAAACATAAAATAGATTTAACATAATGGTAGTTGAGTGGAAAAGGCCTTTGATAGACTAGAACGGTCTACTTGTCATACACAAGTATGGAGGTATACAATTTCCATTCAAGGTTAAGAATACGATTAGAACTTTGTACAAGTCTCCTAACTCAGGGGTTCCCAAAACGTTCAGCCCACGACCCCCAAAGTAACTGTTTAAGTGACTTGCGACCCCCCCACTAAAACGTATATAAACTTGCGCGCAACCGGCGCACGCACTATAGGCATATACCAAACATAGCTGAATAAAATGAAAGACAAAAAAAATAAGAGTATGAGACTGGTAACCGTATTCATGGATGAATTATAGCGAGGTTTTTTTAATTTACAATCCCCCAACAATTTATGATGCCTCTGTTCTGTTTTTGTACTTGGCAAAGATGTACAGCATCCATTATTTTTTTACAACTATGACATAAATGACTTAACCTCTGCCTTCTTATCTTACACATCACACGTCTGCATGTACCACCTCCTTCCTTCTCAAATGACTTGAAAAGGCTGTAGTTGGCACAATTCACAAATAATCACCAGGACCCGAAAAGGAATTTGAGTCGGGTGTGGCTGCAGCCATGGAGCCTCATGCCCCACAGCTGCGTGCGTTACGTGCGCTTTGACTTTTCAAAATAAAGCTTGCGTCTGGTACTCTATTTTTTTGTACGTCGGGTGTTATAAATTATTTTTAGCATATCTTGGTTACAACACGATTGGACTAGCAAAGCAATTGGGTGTTTAGATGTGCGGGTGGGATTATTCAGTTCTGAAATCAAAGCTACATCTGCTAGCGATGGGGGGCCGAGACTGGGAGAGCTACATGGAGTACATGGAAAAGTATGCACTAAACAAGCCACTTTAAAATGTTGCTGTTCATGAACACAAAGTTGAGTCGCCCTCCCCTCTAGACTAAAAAAGTTAGATGACCTTCCCCTCTACAAAGAATACAAAGACATGACCCTTTCCTATGTTCCTCCAGTGGTCAAATTACATAAAATACCGAAAGGTCCCTTACTTTGCTTAAGCAATGCAATCACCTTAGTTCCACATGTATGATGATATAATTACAACTTTTCAAGGATCTCAGGTCATAAATTCAACATAGCAAAACGGGTGTTGGCAATGGCTCTACAAAAAGGACTTGGTGAATCTCACACAATTTCGGACACAGAAAAAATATATAAAATACCTGGAACTATATTAGCCATGACAAGATCCAGTTGTATAAAGATAACTTTCTTCCATTTGTGACACGACTTAAGAAAGATGATAGGCAGGGGCAAAGCTTAAAGATTACTTATAGGATGAGTAAACCTCTTTAAGATGATGTGGCTACTGAAATTCTTATTCAAATTTCAAAACTATTCATATCTATGGCTCTAAAACCTTTTTAAAGAAGTTAAACCAATACTATCTTTGTTTATTCTACCACACAGCATGTAGATTGAAAAGGAAACTCTGTATCATCCAAGAGCAGAGGGGGGTCTTAATCTTCCTAATTTAGAGTTCTATTATGTAACGCTCGGTCATTTTATATTGAACGTATAATAGATCAATCAAATGAAGATCCATAGATAGACATAGAAAGAGGGCTACCGTTAAACTGATTGTTTTCTAAGGACAACATCAATCAACAAATTGTGTTATTAATAGTACATTAAAGGCTTGGAATAAAATAAAATATCCATGAAGAAATAGGGCTTCCTAGTCACATACCTTTTGGAACAATCCATCAATAAATATACAGAGGATGCAGATACTAGGAAACATGGATAAAGGTGGAATCCAGCAGTTGTCAGAAGTCACAAACCACAACATTTTTGCACCATTCAGTGAATTAAAAAGCAAATATAACTAAAAGGAGAATTCTGCGCCATTTTTACATTAATCTTGATCGTCATAATATGCATGTACATTCGATAAAACCCCAAAAACTCAAATCAGTGAGGCAACACAGAGTACCTTGGTACCAGGTATGAGTTCCACTGAGCTAAAATGGCAGTGGCCAGGGCAAGTTTTAGAGTGCCTTCGTGCCTCTTCATAGACATAAAATGAATTAAATGTTGCGCAACATGAACAGGGCACTACTTAAAACAAGATGTGTTTTCAAACCAGATATGTTTAAAATAAAATCATTTTAATTTTTTTACAGCAACACATGAGGGAATAAGATATTGAACTAGCTGAAGATACATTTTCCCTCTTATCGTTAAAAAATAATATTGCAAAAGATGGGGCGCTCTACAGGACGGAGAAAAACAAGAAAAAACAGTGGAAACAAAAAAGTTATAGGAGGACGTCAGTGAGTGGGCGATGGACAGAGAAAAGACAGGCAAAGGGATAAAAGATTTAAAAAAGACAGCCAACATAAGTTAAGAAGTGATTTAAAGAAATTCACTGATTCAGCAAGCCGTATCTAATCGGGCAGGGCGTCCCAAGCAGAAGGCGCCCTGATCGAGAAGCTTGACCTGGTTCCAAGCCTTAGATCTGGCCCGCCCGAGGATCTAAGGTGAGAACACGGGTTGTTTGGGACAACAATCTTGAGATATAGTCAAAGGCCGGAAGGGAGCCAGTGAGTGAAGCTAGGGATTTAGTAATGTGTTGCGTCTGTTAATACCAGTGGCCTGGCTGCTGAGTTTGGAACCAGCTGGATCAAGATTTGTTGAATCTAAATGTGAGAAAATGAGGGCATGGACGACTTTTTCCAGGTCATGTTGTGACAGTATGTGTTTTGATTTTGGAGATGGTTCTGATATGGAAGAAGCAGGATGGACAACTTATTGATGTGGGTGTGAAGGTGAAGTCTGAGGTAAAATGACACTACATTTCTGGCAGTGGGCTTGGTGTTACTGGATAATGGACCAAGGCTGATGGGACTAGGGACATGTTAGGTTGATTGAAAAGTATTATTTCAGATTTGGAGATGTTAAGTTGGAGAAAGTTATGAGCCATCCAGCGGATCATATCTCTGATGCGGTCTGAGTCAGTTTGAGGGAGATAGGTGTGAGAGGTGCACCCCCACCCATCAATTAACTTCTGCTCAGCTGTTTCGACTTGTTGGCTGCCAAACAACTGTCCCGTAGTTCGTGTTTGGCTCCTTATCTAATTATTATTTTTGTTAACTATATTTGAAAGACACGTATCAGTGGAATGCTTGGTGCTGGGCCATTTTCTCGATCGCAAAAATTTTGAAGTGCTGTGGTGCATGGCTTTGAAAGAGAGGGAAGGAGGGAATTGATTAATCATGACTAGCGGTTCTGCCACATTCCAGATGCCACTTTGTTTCTAACGTGTTATCTTGCCATTGGCCTCAAAATTTCCAAAAGGCAGTCCAATTTAGCCACAGACAGCATGAGTAATTTCTTACTAGCTCTGGCAGAGTAACAGGCTTCAATAGACTTGACTACTGTAGTTTTGTGGTTCTTTCATAGAAAATCTGTCTCCAGGAGTCTGTTACGGGGGGAAAGCATAATTGTGCTCTCAAACTAATTTTTTATATCCAGAAATACTAAGAGATAATTAATACCACAAGTGTGGAGAGAGCATTTTATTAATTTAAGTGCATGAATCAGTGAAAAAAATGTCTTCTCTCCATAACACCCTGGGCTCTGTAAGAATCGTCTATCATAAGGGGTGTGTTGAACACAATTGATGTGGTAAGCATGCAGATAAGTTGCGTCAATGGTCAGCAGTGTACAAATGCAAGTATGCAACCCTTCTATATAATGCTTTTGGACGCTTGCCACAAAATTCTTATTTTTAATATACTTTGTCCTGTTGCCTTAAAGTTTATTTGCCCCTTTTCAGGTCCCATGGAGGCTCTCATTAGAAGAGGGTCGCATTCCACCCGCCGTCACCTCCATCCATGCATCAATGGACTCCAACCGATCCAAACAGCTGCTCAGCCAGTGGAAGAATAAAAACGACAACAGGAAGTGTCCCTGCAGGTGATGGATGGAATAAGACCAGCCTCCTCCTCATCTCCTCAGGGAACATGGAGCTGCGTTGCTCCTCGAACCTTGTATTGGGCCTAGAGGCAGAGCTCCGAGGTGGAATACACCTGCTTCACTTATCGCTGTCAAGAAACAGAACAACGTGCTGGGGCTCACATTCCAGTTCAATACATGAAACTAGACAGCAAGCTCTGTTCCTATGGCAATCATATCACCAGACCCATATGGCAGCCGGAATGGCTGGTGGGGCCAGAGTGTCTATCCAACCGGCCTGGATCTCCCAGCTGGTTCCATTCTGAGGAGGACAACTTCACCAGCAGGGATCATGAGAGTGAATCAGAGGACAGCATTATGGAGGAGGTGGGTCAGTGAGGGAAAAGTGGCTAAGAGTGGCGGAGAAGACACCATCCCGCACGGCCGCTCAGTGCTGGAGGACAGCCTCGTCTTATGCAGGTTAATCATTCTTTCTTCACCAACTTACGTTTTTTAATCTATATGTCTGTTGTGAATCAAAAGTAAGTCAAGTGTTGTTACATCACCTTACTGATATGACATTCATTTCAAAAATGTTTTTTGTTGACATACAGTAAAGGCCAAAGGTTTGGGACACAAACTAGAAAATAAGACATGTCTCAGTATTTCACACTGTTTTGTAAGTACATAATTCCACATGTGTCCATTCCAGTTTGATACCTTCAGGGAGAATATACAATGTCAATCATGAAAATAAAGGAACGCATTGAATGAGAAGGTGTATCCAAATTTTTGGCCTGCACTGTACATTAAGTGCAGTCATACTCCATAGGGATAGACCTAGATCTTATCAAGGTGTATCCCTCTCATACTGCTCCAATTACAACCTAGATATTAAGATGGTAAGAACAACAAAACAAAAACACAACTCTGTTTCCTCACTTCTTACTTTTAACAATAAATCTTTTGTGTACTATTTTTAAAGAACATGTTACACTTGTTTGATCGATGCATTCAACTATTCCGTAAAAGCACCTCACACATCGAAATACACATACTTAACGCTATACTGTGTTTTCAATTTAAAAACCCCTCTTAATCTTTTTTTCGGTTAAGGCTCCGGCACTGTTTTAAAAGTATGTTTATCACCGGTTTTGATACCCAACCCTATCTATGATGCAGTTACAGTCTTTTATATTCAGAAAAAGACATCGAAGTCTCTATCTGCAAACAGTTGTGTTTTCAGGCAGCTGTTAGTTTTGCTGTAGGATTAATTGTGCAGTCTTAAAATCTACCATATCTTTAAACTTTAAGGTGGGTTAATTTTAAAAACTGCAAATTGGTATGCTCATGATGCCCTACATTGTTATTTTCTAATGCTCATTTTGTATTGTGCTTAGTGATTGTAAGGTGGTTTTGTAGGTGTGTCCCAACTCAACACAGTAATTTAAATATGGTACAACAAGTCAACATTCAAAATAAAAGTGCTTTCTCATCAATATATGCCTTGCTTTCCCCATATACAATATCCGTGCTACTTTGATCTAACATGTTTAACATAGGGTTTCTGCAGTTTTGTTATCAAGATACACCTGGAAATTATCAACATATCTAACATGTAATTATACTTTACTTTTGGTGGGTTTACAAACAGCATAAGTTTGGTTTATCTAAATTTAACGTTATTTTAAATTTCGCTTTGACCACCCGCAAAAGCAGCTGCAAATTTCCCCAGAACAGAAAATTTTAAGAGGTTTGTAACCTACATATGTCATTTCAGAATATACAGAATAAATAATGGGACCCAAAATCGACCCTGTGGGACTCCACAAGTGATATCCAAGCTGTAGCTGTGTAGTTTTTATAAATTGTTACACGAAAGGGTAGTTAGGCAAACTAATCTGTACTTAAGGTGTTTTGAATGTTTGCTGAGCTTTAACCACATCCCACAGTCTTCATTAACAGATGGAGCTGGATTGGCAAATTGAGTTAGTTTAAAGATGATTGTTGCCCCATTAACTTCTAATGACAGAGCTGTGAGCTAAATAAATGTGACCTTACAAACTAATAAACATAATTTTTAGCGCAGGAACATATTTGGTTCACTGATCGGTAATCCATGTGATTGAAAAATATTCTAGGACATAATTTAACCTATTATGCATCACAGATCAAATACAGCATTACATAGAATAGTGATGGATTGATGTTGATGGTCTGACATTCTTGTGACCGCATACTTATGGTGTAATACTGATGAGGTATTTGCGTATTAGCAAAATGCAGTGGTGTTAAAGTATTTCAAGAGTAACTATATCCTTGACTTTATAGAGTCATTGTGCTTTAAAAGCTTAGTCAACAGTGTGTAATATTATGAGATCAGGAATTTATTCAAGTCAATATAAAATTATTTATTTATATAAATCATGTCAATGCGGGCGTGGTTTTTTGTGTAGAGCTATAACCTTTGTTAAAAGGTTCTAGTTGGCTGTATCTAGTGATGGCATCTTCTCTAAATGTGGAGAGGTTGTGAGCAAAAAAAAGAAACAAGCTCAGTCCAAAAAGTGATGAAAAAATAATGTTCCTTAATAAAAATGTTAAGTGTCCCTATCCCCCATACCGCCTGGCCTTAGTTACACAACCACACCCAACTTGTGCCGTATTTCCACAGCATCATTTTTTCCCCAATACCAATACACAAATTCACAATCTTTATTTAAAAAGAATTTTAACATCCCATTGTTAGTAGACATGTGTGGCACTAGTCTAAAGCCTCCTATCGACTATTGTCGGGGTAATTAGATGCAACCTTTGCAACTTCACCAGGTGAGGTCGCTGACATTTCTAGTAATGAACCCATTTCAAAAACAGTTCCTCTAAGTGGTTCAGTGCTTACCAAAGCTCATTGCATCACTAGCTGTAGCACTCCACTACAAGAAGAGAAGGTAGTTTGGTAATGAGTAAGTATCTCAGCAGTACCCCAGCTCACATTTCCTGTCATCTTCTTATTCAGGTGATAGCCTATCCAAACAGCAGGGTCTGCTACACTCTCCTCGATCGGAGGATGGTGGATCATTCGGTACCGAGCCTTGACAGACCAGGACCCACACCACCGGCCCTACCCACAGGAGCAGTGGGAGGAGGTCTGTACTGCCCATAGTTATAGTATATATATATTGTGAAGAAAGCAGAGGGGGGAATGTTTTTTGTCATGCACAACATAACAAAACATGCAATTATATCCCCCTTTCAATACCATAGATAGAGCCACCCATTCAGGCATGCCAAACACTTATTTACAACTTCCATATTCAATGGAAAATAATCTCAAAAGAAATAGTAAAATGTGGTTGTCAACACAGCTCTTTTAAAAACTAATAGCGTTGAAAACAAAAGACTCACCGAGTAACGCTTACTCATTCCTCCGGAGTGTTTTAATCCAAACCACATCTTTCATTTTGGTGCTGTCTGCGCACATTACTTTCACTTTTTCTGGCTCAACTCAAACCATGGCCCCTGAAAGGGCCGTCCTCTGGCGGTGGCTGTAGCTGGCTCCAGTCACCTTTTGAGGGCCTAAACAACTGCCGCTGGTAGTCAGCGTCCCGGAGCTCTGTAGAGCTAAATACAACCAGTAACTGCTGTGGGATTTAATCATTCTATGGCACTATAGACTGTTCACGTTACATAGCTTTACTTAGTTAAAATACTTCTATTTTCAGGTATATGATTAATGAGGTCTAGGCTATGGTGGAAGTAGATGATCACTTTGAGGGGCGGATACATTTTGTCCCCCCGGGGATAAAAATAATGGATCCCACCCTGTATGATATGTATCTGAGTGTGTTGGTACTACATGTGAACAATATGACATCTACCTGCCCTTTACCGTAAAGTGGATTGTTTTATGCCCACAATGGAAGGGTACACTGCTCATCCAGGGATATGAAGATACCATTTTTGGTGATGGTATGTGAAAAGTGTGAACAGAACAGAAAAAATGACTTTCAAAATATTTCTTCTCTCTTCTTAGTCGACAGCATACCTAATATTCAATGTCTCCAGATGTAAGCTTTTATTTCAGCCTGGAGCTGCATTGTCTTTGTACAATAAATCATAAAAAAATGCGAGAAATACATAATTATGAATTCCTAAATCGACTTACATAATGTTCAATATGATATTGCTTCAACCTAGCGTTGCTTGATTGTTTGTATCTAAGATAACACCTGGGTCTTTCCAAACAGGTCTTCTCTGTAATCTGTTCTCCAGAAGCTTTATAATCCAGCCGGAACGCAGTGTTTTTCACAGACTTTGCACAATAACCCAGAAGGATAAATCCCAACTGAACAGTTATTTAAGCGTACTTAACAGTATCACTCAAAGGTCTGCATCTGATATTTAGTGAAGAATGATCGGCAATAAAAAAATAACATTTAATCAACTCACATAACTTTAAGCAACATAAACAGTCATCCACTCTTTCCTCTTTGAGAGTGAGCAACTGGAAGTGACAGGATGTCATCACTCGCAAAGTCATGGCAACCAAATAAACAACAGCGCAAGTACAGCAGTTTCTCCTCTGGCAGAGTGGACACATGAGTGACAAAAACCTCCACAGCTAATTTCCAATGAAACCTCCGCTCATGTGTAGCCAATCATTTTCTTAAGGGGAATGATACGCTGCAGTCTGTCCTTAGTGGCAGCTGCGTACCAGTTGGTGGAGCAGCAGGTGCAGAGGAGGACCCAATGATGACAGGTAGAAGTGCACCATCATTGTCTTTGACAGTTAAAACATCTTCAAAGTGGGAGCTGATGTTCAGCTCCCACTATGTAGGCAGTCATCTCACCAGAAATGATTCCAATAGTGTGGTGTTGTCTGCAAACATTCAGGAGGTGACGGACTGGTGGATGGAGGTGCAGCGTTGGTGTACAGGGAGAAGAGCAGGGGTGGAAGGACACAGCTGAGGGGGAACCGGGGCTGATGGTCAGAGTCAAAGCTGATTTCCCCAGCTTCACACGCTGCTTCCTGTCAGACAGGAAGTCTGTTATCCACTTGCAGGTGGACTCAGGCACATGTAGCTGGGAAAGCTTATCCTGCAGCAGAGCCGGCGAGGATGGTGTTGAAGGCGTTGGTGTGTGTGTGTTGTGTGTGTGTGTGGGTGTGTGGGTGTGTGTGTGTGTGTGTGTGTTGTGTTGTAAGAGGTCTGTACTTTTCTTGGTTGCTCTGTGTCACGAGGTAGCCAATGTTACAGTTCACTCTGTAATTAGCAGTGTATAATAGCATTAATATTTTATATAATAATATATTAGCATAATTCAAACGTGTGCTGTGTAGGGTCTGCCAGACATACTTTGCAAAACGCATTGAGGAAAAGTTTTTGTTCATTTAATGGTGAAATATGTAATACTGACAGCTCATGTTTTAAAAAACAGTTACTTCAGTACAAATTCAAAATACTGGAGAGAGTCGTCTCCCCGCCCCCTCCTCCCAGACTGAAAGTCACGTTGGTTGCCAGGCTGAGTACGATGCATCCACAACAAGGTTGCTAGATGGGTTTCACATAGCCAGACATTACTAATAGCACAGCGGAGTAGACTAATGTAGATGCTGGCAATATAGTCATAAAAGCCCATGCACACGCGGAGCTTGTTTCTGACTGACGGGCACAATTTCGGCTTAGAATTATGGTAGGAACACGCTTAAAACACAACAACGTCAATGTCCTCTCCACCCAATGGACAGACACACTTCATTGGCTTAGAACTACGGTGAGAACCACTAAAAATACACTACTGCTAATCGATTTTAGCTAATCAAGCTATAGAAGTGGTGAAGCAATACAAATACCTTGGATTATAATCGATGACAAACTCACTTCGAGCCACAAGTTACATTCAATTCAATTTTATTTATATCAATTCATAACAAGAGTTATCTCAGACACTTTACAGATAGAGTAGGTTAGACCACACTCCAAAATTTACAAGGACCCAACAGTTCTAGTAGTTTCCTCCAGAGCAAGCAACAGTGCGACACAGTGGCGAGGGAAACTTCCTTTT
This sequence comes from Etheostoma spectabile, assembly GCF_008692095.1. NCBI lineage: Eukaryota > Metazoa > Chordata > Actinopteri > Perciformes > Percidae > Etheostoma > Etheostoma spectabile. Next base: position 30,340,591 of record NC_045744.1, read on the forward strand.
AGGCAGAAACCTCGGTCAGACCCAGGCTCTTGGTAGGCGGCTCTTGACGGGGCCGGTGGGGTTAGTGGAAATAACAAAAATAGAAAATTAGTAGTTTGTAGCAGTTTTTTGTAATAGTTATGGCATAGCAGGGCACTGTGCGGCATTACAAGGCACAGCAGGTGTAGCTGGGCACGCAGAGTGTAGCAAATGAACTGGCACCGCAGAACGTGTAGCGGGACCATGGCGACAGCTGCTACCATGATTGAAGCATCCTGATCGAGGGAACATGCTGGGAAAAAGAAACATAAGGACTCCGGGGAAGACTCCCCAGAGCTAGGTTAGTAACACGCATTTTGGGACTGGATGCACATAAATGAAAAGATGAAAGATAGAGGAGAGAGGAACTCAGTGTGTCAAAGGAAGTCCCCAGCTGTCTAAAACATTACAGCAAACCAAGAGAGACAGGGTAAAGAGAGGAGCCTTGTCGGGCTAGAACTCTCCCCAACCGGATCGGGCTGTATGCCAAGTCTCCCTTTGTTTTATTATAGCTTGATTTATAGATGGATAAATCTGACAACTATGACGAGAAGCAGGTGGGCCGGGTTAGGCGGACGCTGCGACTCCCACTCCCTAACAATATTCAATTCTATGCCCTAACTATAAGCTTTGCAAAGCATAACAAGGAGACAGGGTAAAGAGAGGAGCCTGGTCAGGCTAGAACTCTCCCAACCGGATGGGCTGTATGCCAAGTCTCCCTTTAGTTTATTATTGCGTGATTATGATAGATAAACTAGACAACTATGACGAGAAGCAGGTGGGCGGGTTAGGCGGACGCTGCGGCTCCTCACTCCCTAACAATATTAAATTTTATGCCTACACAATAAGCTTTATCAAAGAGGAAAGTCTTAAGCCTACTCTTAAATATGGAGACGGTGTCTGCCTCCCGAACCCCAACTGAACCTGGTTCACACAGGAGAGGAGCCTGATAACTGAACGCTTGGCTCCCGTTCTACTTTAGAGACCAAGGAAACCACAGTAACCCTGCATCTGGGAGCGTAGTGCTCTTGTAGGGTTGTAAGGTACTATGAGCTCTCTTAAGATAAGATGGTGCTGACCATGAAGAGCTTTGTAGGTGAGAAGAAGGATTTAAATTAAAATTAGATTTACAGGAAGCCAAGAGAGAAGCTAAAACAGAGAGATGTGGTCTCTTTCCTGGTTCCTGTCAGAACACGTGCTGCAGCATCTGGATCAGCGTTGAGTCTTATGGATTTTTGCGAGCAGCTGATAACAAAGAATTGCAGTTAATCCAAGCTAGAAGTAACAAATGCATGGACTGTTTTTGTCATCATTTTAGACAGGAGATTCCTGATTTTTGCAATATTTACGTAGGTGAAAAAAGGCAATCCTTGAAATTTGCTTTATGTGGGAATTAAAGGACAGGTTGACGCTGTCTGTAAGAAATTACATCAACGCATGGTTTTTTATCGTAAACTTCGCAATTTTAATGTCAGTAAGACTTTTATGAGGATGTTTTATTGAATCTATTCTTTCTATTGCCTTTGTGAGTTGGTTTGGGTCCCTCACGCTTAAAAATAAGAGTAAGCTGCAATATATAGTTAAGGTGTGTGGCAAGATCTCCCACAACCCTTTGACTGACTTAAACTCTGTCTATGAGACAAGGTCCCTCAAGAAGGCCCAGTCAGTCCTGGCCGACCCCAGTCACCCCCTGAACAGCTGCTTCATCTTGTTGCCGTCTGGCCGCAGATTCTTTCTGCCTAAATGCAGGACAAACAGACACAAAAACTCTTTTGTCCCTGCTGCTATAGGCTTTTTTAATAAGTCAATGTGAGGTGTGGTCTTCCGTGTAGTACGTATTTTTTTTGTTTCTAGATGTATGGTTGTTGTTTAGTAAAACCTGTGTGTTATTTATGTTACACGCTGCTGCACAACAAATTGCCCCTCTGGGATCAAAAAGACTCCTTGAACCTTGAACTTTGAACCTTGCTATCCTCTCCACCTGACTGAACACACTTTATTGGCTTAGAATCACGGCAACAATTGCTAAACACACTGCAAACTCACGGTCCTCTGTTTCCGATTTACACCCCCCCCCTCTTGGCTTAAACAAACTCACTGATGTCAGGTACTGCTGCTATCCATGACCAGCTAGCATCTGACTGCATGCCTTGGCTCTATCAGATATAATGTGTACGATCTAAAAACTACCGGGCAAAGCAACTCAGGCTCTCTTGACGGTCAAGCTTTTCAAGAGCTGGATGTGGAGCTGGCAGATATGGAAGACAGAAACCGAAGATGCAACATCCGCATCGTTGGGCTGAAAGAGGGGCTAGAAGGGACTAATGCTATCCCGTATCTCTCGTGTTCCCTGCCTATGTGGCTCCCAAAACTGGCAGTCGTTCATCTTGAGATTATGAGAAATGATTCTACGGGTATACAGAACAACAACACTACTAGTCGCACATTGATTTTCAATGTCCTACGCTACCCTCCATTCCTGTTTTTGTAGACAAGAAATACGTTTATTTTAAAGTCAACTTAGTGGAATCAGTTAAGGTTGCAACCAGATAACTATGGGCTGCTAATCCTAAATTGCTAAGCTACTTCACTGAAGCTGCAAAACCTTGAAGCTGAGTTCACCAGACTAGATAAAATCCTGAGATGGTAATATTAGAACTAACCCTATCGGAATAAATAATTCTTTCAGACATTTTTATTCCAATCTGTATAAATCTGAGGTTACTTTGGACAAATCTCACTGTGATTGCCTCAGTTATCAGCAGAGGAATCAGCTTGCTTGGACAAATTAATTTCTCAACTTCCGGCCTGCTTTACAGTCTGCTTTCCATTGTCCTTTGCTAATGTAGCAGTCTCAGCCTCCTATGTTGTGACAACCTCAGCTCCCCTTGTTACAGCCAAACGTATCCCAAGGGTTATGGTTATTCCCCCCAAGGACTCAGAGGGTAAGCATTAGGGATGAGCGAGTACAGCATTATCTGTATCTGTATCTGTTTACCACATGAACTATCTGTATCCGTATCCGTACTCGGACTGGGCGGGGCCTAAACCGGAAGTGGTCAGATTTAACCAGGAAGTGGGTCGGGTTCTTGAAATGTCGGGGCTTTAAACCGGTTGTTATTTAACATGCAATTGATAGGGTTGATCAAAAATGTTATATTTATTGCTGATTTGAAAACTATTTCCATGACAGCATTAAGCTTCAGATCAATGGTGTTGCATGGTAACAAACAAACTTATACAGAACGTTTTGAAACATAAATACAACACATGGTTGCAATTAAAGTAAAATGTAATGAACAAGAGTTTCATACTCAATATAACTTTCTTTTTTAAACTTTTATTTTTATGATCATGTGATTTTTTTGTTTTGGGTTCTTTTTTATTTTTTTTTATTTCTTTTATTTCCACACAAGGTAAATGTGTGTGTGTGTGTGTGTGTGTGTGAGAGTGAGACACAGAGAGAGGGGGGGGGGCAGCTGACAGTAAAAAAAAAAAACTCCGATGGCAGAGACGCAACGGGAGTTGCATTTAAACCAAGCAGCACGTCTGAAACCCACGTTCACCAGAACTCTACTGGTTACTATGTAAGGACTACAAACCCCACGTTCACCAGAAATCTACTGGTTACTATGTAAGGACTACAAACCGAAGTTAAAAACCAACCTGAAGCTGAAGAAACCCTTAACGTTAACGGAACAGATCCGCAGACCCCATTGACTGCCTGACGGAGCGAGAGCGCGGAAGCGCGAGAGTGAGAGCGAGCGAGCGAGAGAGAGAAAGAGAGAGAGAAAGAGAAAGAGAGAGAGAGAGAGAGAGAGAGCGCATTTCTCCATGTTCTGTGTGTGTGTGATTGATCCCAGCGGGTTTGTAGGCGGGGGGGGAGGGCACGCTGTGATTATCACAGAACGCTGCGCGAGGAGTTGTTTTCAATCCGAGCACGGATATTGACTCATATTACTCGGATAATACTTGTACTC
>NC_045744.1:30344598-30345449 GCF_008692095.1 Etheostoma spectabile
CTTTATCCGTACCGGATACTCGTTTCAGCCGGATACTCGGATCACCCCTAGTAAGCATATTATTAAGCCTTTTTTGCTCACTAAATGAAGAGGATCCTGCCCTGGCGTATCGACTGATGCTAGCTGAGGCTAGCTGGAAGGCGACAGGGCATGAGATTTCCATTTGCAGTCCTGTTTGGAAGCCTGTCAGCAGCCAATCAGCATTCCTGCCTCCATGCTGGTGAATTTTCAGCCTTTCATGCCTTAGCTGGTCAGCAAACCAGAGTTTCCTCAGCCCAGATGTATGATTGACATCCAACCAAACCCTGAACCGAGCCAGAATCTGCAAATAAGCAGATACCTGCTACTGGTTCCCTGTTGCCGGTCCGGCCAACACCTATTCCTGTTGAGCTGTAACTCTCCCAAGTACATATCAAGCTGCAACACGTCTGCTGCTGATGGCGCAAGTTCCTGAGCTGCGGCAATCACCAGTTCCTGAGCTGCAGCCATCATCAGTTTCTTTCTTCTGTTTCCCTGGTACCACATGCTATAGTTCCTGATCATGGGTCCCCGGGCTGACCTTGAAAGGGGTTCCGTCTTTGTGATCGTCTTCTAGTGGGGTCCCACCTCATGTTCCAGTGTTAATCTGTGTTCCAGTAAGGTTCTGTCTTTGGGGCTGCATCCGAGTGGGTCTCCTTACTTCCTCCAGAGGTGTCTTGTCACCGTATTTGTCCTCCAGAGGGATCCAGTTTCCATCACTGACCTCCAGAGTTGTCTTGCTAACGACTCCTTGAATCCACGAATGCTTTTTAGTACTATTGACTTTCTTTTTAACGCTCCACAAACTGCTGGTTTGGAATCCTCCATTGCAC
>NC_045744.1:30345459-30345542 GCF_008692095.1 Etheostoma spectabile
TTTTATGCAATTTTTTATTGATAAGGTCGCCTCTGCGAGGGCGCTCACCTCTTATCCTGGTTTAGATCCCTCTGTTTGTGCTG
>NC_045744.1:30345625-30345715 GCF_008692095.1 Etheostoma spectabile
CTCTCCCTGTGATGTTCTTCCACCACGGCTGTTTAGAGAAGTTTTTCCCACTATTTGGTACAGGGTACTTGCTATTGTAAATGGTAGCCT
>NC_045744.1:30345725-30345914 GCF_008692095.1 Etheostoma spectabile
GTGGTTCCTGCAGACTTTAAGCATGCTGTAGTGACACCCCTGATAAAGAAACCTTTTAGGCCAATATCCAAGCTCCCATTTGTATCTAAAATCTTGGAGAAAATTGTGTATTTACAAGTAGAGTCAGCACCGTTGAAGGTCTGCAATGACATCCTCTTGGCATGCGATTCCAGTAATAATGTAATCTTG
>NC_045744.1:30345939-30358071 GCF_008692095.1 Etheostoma spectabile
GTCCTTTGGACCTACCGCTGCCTTTGAACTGTAGACCACAGCATTCTAATCTCAAGGTTACGCACCAAGTAGGCCTCTGTGGCACTGTCCTGGAGTGGTTTAGATCCTACGTCTGACAGAACATTTCATGTTCAAATGGATGGCTAGTTGAATCCCATGCTGCTCCACTGTCATGTGGTGTTCCCCAGGGTTCAGTTTTAGGTCCCTTGCTTTTTTCATTGTATCTACTTCCTTTGGGTCTATTCTGAAAACATGGTATTTATCCATTGTTATGCAGCCGACTGCCAGATTTATGTACCTTAAAACGACATGACACTGTTCTATTACACCTCTTTAGCATGTCTGGAGGATATAAAGCATGGATGGCCTTAAACCTTTTAAATTTTAATGAAAAGAAACAGAGGTGATAATGTTTGGACCTGGTGGCTCATATAGACCCGACTACTGAGCATGGGCCTCTAGCCTCATATCTTATACGACAGTATTAATCTTGGTTTTAGAATGGACAGTGATTTTAAACTGCACAGCCAAATCAATGCCACAGTCACAATTAAGTTTTTTCATCTAAGGAAGCTGGTAAGGTGAAACCTTGCTTTCTAGGCAGCAGTTAGAAAACCGTAATCCATGCCTTCTTTCTTTACGGCTGGATTACTGTAATTCCCTTATTTTGGACTCAGTAAATCCCTACTCGCACGTCTGCAGCTAGTCCAGAAGCTGGATGCACGGGTTTGACTGGAACCCGGAAGAGAGAAACACATCACTCGTCAGTCTGGCGTCACTTCACATGGCTGCCTGTGCATTTTAGAGTCCATTTTAAAATCCTCGTTTACTTTTATAAGCTTTAAACGGTCTTGCCCCGTCTTATTTAACTCAGCTACTCAACCGCTACACTCCCTCCCGGCACTACGGTCGGGTGACCAGTTGCTCCTGGTCGTCCCCGGATCAAGCGGAAGATTAGAGGGGACGGGCCTTTTGTTGTGCTCTAAGTATGGAATGCCCGACCATTCGTCAAGGCTTCCTCATAGCCATTTTAAAACTCTTCTTAAAACTCACTTCTACACTTGGCTTTCAACCCAAACGAGACTTGATCCTATCTGTTTTTTATAGTGTTATTGGGTAGATCTTCACCCCAGTTTATATTTTATGATATTGTGAATGCTATTTTATCTTGGTTTATGTTTGCTGCTTCATGTACAGCACTTTGTTCAGCTACTGTGATGTGAAAGCGCTTATAAATAAAGTGATGTGATGATGATGATGATGATTAGACGACAGTGCTCGACTATCTGCCTGCCCTCAGATTATCCACTTGAAGCCATCAGCTCTATCTGCCTGCCTCCCCCCAGACCATCACCATAGTCCACCTGATTTGTTTCACCTATGTTAATCACCCTGGTCTTCTGGTGTATTTAGTCTTTGTGCTACCTTTCTTGTTAGTATTCACTTCCCAGTGAGTTACTTTTTTAGTTTCCCACGTTTGATTGTTTATATTTTTCCTTCTAGTGTTCCTTACAGCTTCTGTTGTAGTGTTTATTATTAAATCCAACGTCATTGGCTGTTTCCTCATCATTCATTCTGTGTGCTAGGTACAAAACTGTTTTCTGCAATGACGACCTAAGAAAGTATTGTGTGTGTACCAAAGCATGGTATACTGTATTTTCTTAATCAGTGCCATTGAGCTCAATGTTGTCCAAAAACTACTAAAATCACTGAGACAAACTGTTGCACTTGGTGACATTTTCTTTCATTAAGGACAGGAAAATCACAAGTATTTGAGAGACACAAACCATAGTATATTTTGTGTTTTCATGGGATTTATTGCCCTGTAACAAAAATTTAGAATGTTGTCACACGTTAACTTTCCCATGTTACTTCCCAAATCGTCTTTTGCAGAACCTCATCTCAGTGTGTCCGGGAAGTGCCGCAAGGTGGTGCATATGGACAATAGTTACAGTTGTTGCAATAGCAAAATACAAATAAAAATGGCAGCCGCTCTGACCATCCTTGCATGTTGATTTGAATGGTAATGTCTGTTACTCTGTCATTCTATTCTCTGATTTCTCCTCTTGTGACCTTAACATACAGTTAGGAGTATTTACTTAGGCTTGTGGGAAAAGAAGCTAGCTTAGTCTATACTTTTATTCCCAGGACTTGAAATACGCTCTGGGAGATAATTGGCAAGGAGTGCGACCTAATGTATCAGATTCGGACTCTGCTTAATTCAATTCAATTCATTCAATTTATTTTTAGTATCAATCATAACAAGAATTATCTCAAGACCTTTACAGATAGACCACAATCCGGAATTTACAAGGACCCACAGTTCTAGTTTCCTCCAGAGCAAGAACAGTGCGACAGTGGCGAAAAACTCCTTTAGGCAGAAACCTCGGTCAGACCCAGGCTCTTGGTAGGCGGTGTCGCGGACGGCCGGTTGGGGTTAGAATGAAGAGTGGCAATAACAAAATAGAAAAAAATAGTAGTTGTAGCAGTTCTTGTGGTAGGTCATGGCATTAGCAGACGCTGGCCGCATTACAAGGCACAGCAGGACTAGCAGGACGTAGCAGGACGTAGCAGACGTAGCAGGGCACACAGTGTAGCAGTTGAACATGGCATACAGAACTGTAGCGGAACCATGGCAATAGCTGCTACCTGATTTCGGAGCCTCTCTGATCCAGGGACACATGCTGGGGAAATCACAGCACTATGAGGACTGTTCCTTTAGATGTATGATATAAACATTCAAGATGATATTATGTTAAAAGTATGTTAATTATATAGTTTTGAGTTATTGATCATTTCCTTGTTCTGTAGAGGAGGGGTTTGGAAAGAAGTGGCAGCATAGTCCGTGTTGAAGCCACCCAGAGTCCACGATCAAACAAAAACTGTGGTGAAACCTCCAGCACGATGGAAGTGGCTCTGGCGATGGAAACCACCAGAACAACGAGCCTCGCTCCGACAGTCAGCTTCACCCTCAACGACCTGAACAGAACACTGACGCTGTGATTCGCTGAGGGATGGAGGGTCAGTGGTGGGGGAGGAGCGTGGCAGGAACCGAAACTGAGAGTGAAGACTGGAGGAGACGGAGGGGGAGGGGAGACGGAGGGGCGTGGGAGGAGGTGATACACAAACCATCCCCATGTTGTACACCCTTATTCCTTTACATCCCAATAACCCCAACAACTTCCAACACCCCAATTTAACCCCAACAATCCCAACTGTAATAACATTCACTTTAACTTCAACCCCAACTCTGCATTTCAACCACAACTCTGCCAACTTCAACCCCAACTCTGCCAATTAACCCCACCTCTACCAACTCCTCCCAACTCTGCCAAACTCAACCCCAAACTCTGCCAACTTTAACCCAACTCTAACAACTTCCTCCAACTCTGCCAACTTCAACCCCAACTTACCAAACTTTAACCAACACCTTACAACTCTAACCCAACTGCCAACTTAACCCCACTCTACAACTTTAAACCCAACTCTACCAACTACAACCCCAACCTACAATTCACCCCAACTCTACAACCCAACATGACCTTTACCACTGCCACCTTGCTCCTCCCTTCCACCCCCCCGCAGGCCATCACCACCATCAGGGTCACTCCAGTGGGGGGACCGCGCACGCCAAGCGACGGTGGGTCAGACAGCCAGTCGGTTACATCGTCAGCCGTGAACCACCCTGAGGAGGAAGAGTGGCTCCCATGTTGTCCATGTGCCATCGAGGGCCAAACCCCTGATCCACAGCAACCACCGCATCTGTGATGACAGTACAACGCCTTGACAACGAAAGCAGCAACCGTTTCCAAGAAAACTCGAAGTTTTCAGAAAACCCCATCCACCTAACCATCAAGCAGGCAGATGCAGGGGATGTTTGTTCGTCTAGCCAACCCTCCCCCCTACCTTACCCCGCCCCATCTGACTCAATCCACCTCTACTCTGGGGTTGGCCTATAAAAGATGACATGCTCCAGTGTTAAATTAATCATCTATAATGTGATTAAAGTCCTACTTGCCAGGACAAAATTCAAGGGAGGCTGCATGGGCAATTACAAACTTCAGTTTGGGCAAAATATAAAGAAATTTGGTTAATTTGTCCACAACGTTTTACTTGGCCAATTAGGGCCAATATAGAGGCCAAATGCCCCCACCCACCCCCCCCCCCCCCCCAAGCTTATAATACCCAACTATATAAAGTTAGTGCTTACTAGGAGACATACTGTAAGCTTTTTAAAAACAATTAGCAAGAGGTTCACAATGCATTTTGGTTAAATTCACACTACACACAATTAGCCAAGTCTCCAATCTCAAGTGGCCAATAACAAATGACTGTAGTGATGGCCCAGTTTAGAGGAGTGGTTTGTTCATTTTCTTTTGTTTTTTCTGGATACACTGTTTAGTTTTTTTTAAATATAATGCATTGAGTGAATTTGCTTCATAGGCACAAGGCTAATGGGCTTATAAACGCTGACATGACTCACTCACAAAGGAAGAAACTCGCCTCTTGCTCTTGTCCATAGCTCCTGTGTCAGCAAGGTGGATGAGCCTAAGACATCTGTTCCCCATCTCTGACTGCTAGATCAGCTGTCCATGGACAACATTCTTTCACAACATGTATACATACAGTATATTGTCAGCTCTCAGCTCTGTCAAACACAGGTAAATATCAATATGTACCACATGCCATTAGAGGACCTTTGCTTTAAGTCCATAACTGTGCTGTGTTTGTATATAGGAATGTGAGTGGCCACAGGTGAATTAAACCCACAGTCTTTATTTGTCTGGGCTACACAATGGGCAATAAAACATATCTAGGTCATGGTGGTATTGTGTTGTGTTGGATAAGAACAATATCATGGGACTTTGTGTTTAAATAAGTGCTCTATTTTTACCTGCTGGTTTTAATGATGTGCAGATATGAATATGAAAATGATTTACAGCATTTGAGCCATCTAAACAAACTTAGTTTTTCTTTTTTTTTGGTTCATTTTATCAGCTTATCATGTCTCCCAGGTTAAAGAATGGGTGTAATTGCTATTGAGTTTGGGGCAACCTTTTAAAAGCCTTCAAGAACACCGATATCGTCAATGGCGTACTCACACACTTTTGTAACATTTGAGAACAACAAATGTCTGCGCTGTTTTAGCCTTGTCCTAAACTATGATAAAACAGTGCAGATTTCTGAAAGTACACTTTAGATCCTCAACAACACTTATCTAGTTTGAGTTTCTCTAAGACTTTATTTCAAAAATTGCGACTATTGTGCTAATTTCTTTATATATTCAATAAATAAGGACACAGTAATCCAATGAGAGTCAGCAAGAAACACGACTAGTTGATGGAAAATATTCAAAAAAGTGTTTTGTGCCTCTCGTGGTCATTAGTGATTAGTTTGTATTTTTATTTGTTATGTTTAATATCATCTTCAATTAGCTGGAGGTTTTGGAGAAAACAGGCAGTAGCTGGGTCAAGTCTTGGTAGTGAAGTTAAATCATGTGAAAATGATAACAAAACCAGGGTTATGCTCCCTCCAGCAACAAACAGGAGTAGAGCCAGAGGCCGGTGTCATTTTATCAGTGTTTAGGGCAACTGTTGGGGAAAAATAAGTATTTATTAACTTATTATATAATATTAAAAGAAATGTTTTAGCATATTTTGAGAAAAAGGTGGCAAGGTATAGGAATTAGTTCATTGAGTAAATGGCTAAATATTACAATAACAAAATGTAATTTAACAAGGAATTATAATAAATGTATACAGTTGTGATTTAGAAAAAAGGATAAAATACACAAAGTGATGTCATAAGAGAAATAATATTTTAAAAAAAATGAAGTGTAATTCTACTAGAAAGTGCAATATTACAGAATGGCCTAAAGCTGGTTGAAGACGTTTCGTCTTTCATCCAAAGACTTCTTCGGTTCTGAATCTTGAGCAGCTTAACCAAGTTCGTTGCCCCTAGTTTTTAACCTTCCTGGATAATGGATGGACTGAGAACTTCACAGACTAATATTACAGGAACAAACTCCTTAAAAAAAGGCTTTACAATACAACACAATCTGTCATTTTGAGGAAAAGTTGTAATGTGCATTAAAAACTTTCATTTCATTAACATACCTATACATCTATAAAATATCGTAAAACAAAAATCAATTTAATTAAAGTATTTTACGATTAAAAGCTATAATACTACAAAGATACTACATAATGTCTTACTTTATGGTAAAATGTCATACCATAACAACAACAGCAAGACTGGTCCTCCCTCAAACGACTCATAAGTCACTTAAGCAATGCTGTAAACATATGCTTACGTTTTATTTTTTAGGTGGCGCCGTCGCCCTCTAGTGGCCGTCGTCATTATCACGCCAGGAAGAATAAGAACGCGTAAGAGGCAGGTAGGCCATGGGGATCAAAAAACACAAGACCGAGTCCTGTTTGAAATAAAAGTAAGTCATTGTCCTGCATCACTCGCTAAGCCGGAAGTGAAGCAACGTCTGATTTGAACTCAAACCACCATCCTTTTCTAAACTTACTGATGTTTTTTGTGCCTAAACCCAACAAACTGCAACAGTTTCATTTAGATATGAGGATGGGAAACGCTTCTGGTAGGTCGTATTAGGGGAAGGATTGAAAACAACTGGTAGCGTATGGCCGTCGTACTACCATTTTGTGACATTTTGAGAACACACAAAAATATCTGCTGTTTTAGCCCAGCCCTAACATCTATGACAAAACAGTGCAGATTTCTGAAAGTTACAACTTTAGATCCTCAACAAACCCTCGTTGAGTTTATCTAAAACTTTATTTTCAAATATTGTGAACTTTCAAGTAAAACCACAACTTACTTCGAATGGTCTCAACACTTTGCCTATTTCCCAGTTATGATGTATATTCTTCACTGACTTTGCTTGGTATTTGCATGTGCTTGGAATTCATGATGCAGAAAGTATTTTGAAATTTCTACCAATGAATGTTGGAGGAAAAAAAAAAAACATTGTTAATACTAAATGTTTATTGGACTCATGATTTACGTTCTTGTTAACTTAACTTAGTGCCATCAAAAGCGTACCGTGGCTTTGGACGAGTCACAGAGATTCAGTCAGTGTTTTAATGCTAATTTGCCTGGGAACATAAAGATCCTCAAGTTTGGATCCTGTGAAGTTTAAGAAAGACAATTACTGCAGCGTGATGACAACAGATGGATATTTATGCTATGTACATATTTTACTCTTGTAAACTCCCCTTGTGGTCAGATGTTGCTTGGTTATTGTATAGGTGCAAGGCCATGATAGATTTTCGTTGATGGGTTGCGCTAATGGGCGTTGGGAAGAGCTATCAATGTTTTTAATGGAATACGCAATAGCTGAGTGGAGAGGATTATATTCTAATATTCAATAATATTTTGTATTAAGTGAGTAATTCTAGTCAAATGTATATGGTTGAAGGTGACAGTTTACTCGACTCCTTTACATGTGTGCGTGTGTTCATTTTTTTCTACCCACTAAAGAAGGACACAGTAAATCAGAGTAGAGTCAGCACAGAAAACACTGACTGGTTTGATGGAAAAGAATTCAAACAGTGTTTTTTGCCTCTCGTGGTCATTAGTGATCTAGCTTTATGTTTTTCTTTATGGTTTTATTATATCATTCTCAAGTAGCTGGTGTTTGGAGAGAACAGGCAGTAGCTGTTCAACAGTTGGAGGTGCTCTAAAAGTTGTAGAGCCATATCTTATTACCTTTAAGCACTGTTATACTGCATTGCTTTCACAAGCAGCTTTGATTAAGAATTCCGAAACAGATGGTTGCTAGGTTTGCCAATTTATATACAAATAGACATTTAATCTTTAAAAAAGGAAGACAAGTTTACAACAAAACAGAATCAGGGTTAGGGTTAAGGTTTGGTGCCAGTAAAGTCATGTCAATGGCTCAGTCTGAGGAATCTGGACCGGACAGTTTGGTAAAGAAAGGAGTTTACATTCAGTTTACAACACATTATATAAATAATACTTGGATTAGTGTCACTAGTCCAGAACTGTAGCTTAAAGCAGTGTTCTTTGTTTGTCCAAAAGCAAAAACATTAGCTCAAGCGAGCTAAAGTAATTGCAGGTACTGAAGTAGTAGCACTGGCAGTACTGGGGACATGCATATGCATGTACGGCAGATAAAATACAGATAGATATGTAGGCTAGCTAGTAGGGACAAAAGTATACACCCATTGCTCTTAAATTACACGTAATCCACCCACAATCCTTGCCGTTCATTCAGAACAGCCCGTCCCACCAGGCTCACTTTTTGACTTTTTGACTTTTTGACTAGATTGTTATACACATGGCACAACAATCATGCATGCAACCTGCGCAGTTATAAGAAATACACAGTTTTAATCAATTAATTGAAAAGAACTGAGAGTGGCGGTGGAACTGAAGTTTTCTTGAGTCTGTTTGATATTTCCCACAAATAGTTTATGCCCTAACCGAGCCAGACGTAGAGGAAGCACAGAACAGTAAGCAAGTGAAGGCCGATGGACGCTTAACATGAACTGCCCGGATTCATACACATTTTTACACAAGTTTATATGACAGAAAGCTTTATTTAACATTTTGAAGTTATCTACACATAACCACATCCCTAACCAAAGCTGCTTACCTGCCTGAAACCGCTAGCCAATATTTTCTTCTATTAACAATGGCAGGATACAGTGTGCTACACCATCCAGAGGAATGTGTGAACAACTCTCATTCATGTGTGCATGCATACATTTTGTGAATGAGGCCTTTGGTTTTTCCAGCATGCTCATAGGGTTCCCAGTGAGACAGGGTGTGTAATAAGAATACTGTGATACATCAGAACAGTCCTGTAAAAAAATCACATAAATAATGTGTTATCCCTTTGTATAGTGTCGGAGACGATATATTTTGATATGATAATGTTGTGGAATGTGTATAAATGTTATCCATATATTTCAGTAAAAGAGCAGTCGGTGGATTATTTCAGTTACAATACGCCTACTCAGTACAAATCACTACAAATATGTTAAAGTGAAATCTTAGTTTTGAGTATAGTTGTATGTGCTTTTTCGCAAGAACTAAGTTTGATTGAATTTAGTTGCTGAGCCTTGTGAGAAATGGTGTGGTGAAAATGAGAAGTTGAATATAGGTATCTGATGTGTGTTTGCAAAGGAACCTTTGGATTTATAAGAGCGTACAATCAATAGTCAAGTATTGCAAAATAACCTTAAAGATGTTTACGTGCATAAATATCAGAATTTTAGTATTGTGATTAGTACTTTTCCAATAAGAAGTGACAATGTTACTACTGAAGTTTTTGCATTGGCAAATCGAAAACATGTTCCTGGCGCCGCATCTCTGCTAAAATAGTACCATATAATCTCAGTGGTAAGCACAGCTGTGTGCCCAAGTGAGTACAGTGATACAATGTCACGGCGAGGTCAAGAATGAGCATTTCACTGGGAGATGTCCCTGCACTTGATCATTGTGAAGACCTTGACACAATAGTTAACTAGCTGCATGATCCCTTCAGCTGGTAAACCCTGCAACACTCCAGCCATAACAATGGAGCCTTAACAATCCGATTATATTATCCCTCATTCTATTCTATGAAATCATCATATAAAATGTTGGACAATTGGGTTGAACTGCTGATTTTGAAGTGAGTCTAAATTGGGAATACAAGTCAATTGAGTCAATGTTTATTAGCTTGCCTGCATCAAAGAGTCCTGTTGTTTGTAGCTAGCAACATAGCTAGCCTTCATACTGACCTATTGTTACACAATGAATGGCTTTCTGGTTACCCACATATATACCAGTTTTATGAAAATCAGAAATCACAGGAATGTGATAATACAACTATAAACACCTTAATAAGTTTGTTCATATTTATAACAATCACTATTATGGGTTGTACTTGTTAACTCTCATTGATATGATATACAGATATTTTGATAGGGTGTGTGAAAAGTTTTTTTTTTATATTACTTGTCAAGAATTGTGCTATTGCCATGGCAACCATCTGCATCCTGCAGTCTTAGTCAGTCATAAAGCAGCCTCACCACAGCACGCTTTCCAACCACACTGACACAAACAAGAGCACTTTGTTTCTCCTCAGATCAAGGACTCTGGTACCATGAAGTGGGTGGCAGCAGCCTTGCTTCATCTCTGTAGTTCATACAAAATGTAAAAAACGTTTGGTGGAGATAGTTCCACATTTGGGAAAAATACACTATTTCTTTCTTCAGAGAGAAATATGAGAAGATTGATATCAATCTTAAATCTGTGTGTAAGGACAGAGCTGGAGTCAGGTGGGGGTTATGCATAGCTTAGCATTAAGACTGGAAGCAGAGGGAACCTGCTAGCCTGGCTCTGAGACTGACTACAAACCTCTGGACACGCACAATGAGCACTGAGAACATGAGCATTGTAGTTACGCTCTTGCTCAATGTTCTCTGGAAAGACATTTCCCACAATGTTGCACTATTTTTTCATGTGATCAAGGAACATGGACGGTTTGTAGAAAAACTGTCCAGCAGGGCTGTTACCATGTTACTGCAATGCTATTATAATTATGTCAGTAATAGCTATAGGTCCACAAGATGAATATGAAACAAAACAATGAATTCTTTGATTTCTTGGTGTAGGTCTTGGTGTTTTTTTTCATCCGATTTATAATCAGCATTGACATGAGCCTACTAACTGTTTAAATAGATCAACAGTGATGTTGCTGTTCTCATCGCTGTACATAGACTATGTACTTATATTCTCAGTAATAATCCAGTGGGTTGTAAAGCTTGATTGGAGACAATGCTAATGTTTAGCATAAACTGGCTAAAGACATTTTAACTCCATTCCTGGTGAATCAATGGACTAAAATCAAACAAGTCACCTTTGGACACACAACACACACCACACAACACCCACACACACCACACACACACACACACACATTCTGTGTAGCTGGAGGAAACATTGACTGCGAGGTAATAAGATCTGCTTGCTTGCTGCAGGACCAGCAGTATCTGGTTACCACCATTGTGTGACGTTAGTGCTTCTGCAGCTGTCAGCGGATCGTGGTGGCCTGACCAGAACACACTACTGTGGAGAGTAACATGAGTGTGGTAAATGAGAGATAAATAACAAAAAGGGCAAAAAGGAGAGAGAAGTAGTCATTTGTTTGCGACCGAGGTGATGTTACACTTGTATAGCCAAGGAGTATTAATGGTTTCACTCTGTGTGTGGTGACTCTCCATGTTTCGGCATACGTCTGATGACACACCTGCAATCATTTGATTCCGCGCAGATCATACATGTTTGCAATGTTGGCCGGCTTACTACAACATGAATAACTCTCTAGAAGCTTTCAGCGATGCCGTCCCCATGCCCCAATAATCTTGAGTGTTGTGCAGGCACAATTGCCAACCAAACCAGCAGTTGTCTTCACAGTGTGCTTCAGTCAACCAGCATACAACAATTGTTTTTCCATTTTCGTCAGACATGTTTCTAAATGTTTTCTATACCTTTGAAATTATTAGCAACTTGCTTTAACAAGACACTAGTCTAGACCTAAAAATGGGATGCAAATCTGTATTCAAAATGTACATGTCAAGATAGGTACTGAACAGCATTCTGGGACTGGACACACAATAAAACACGCTTCACATGAAGCCACAAGCGCTTTAGTTTCTTTCTTTTTCTTTCTTGCCATGAAATTTGGGCTAAGCAGGACTAGTGGAGGCACCTGCAGTTTGGAGACGAACCTGCTTACATTTGAAAGATACTCATTTTTGTGACGCAAGTGTAAACAGTGACAGGAGCAACTTATGTTTCTGTTTTTCAGGGGTGGCTTCGTTAACAAAAAAAAGTTTGATATCAAATCGTTGTCCATTTGTATACATTTTATGTTAGATTGTCTCAATGGCTGAGTTTGAATCCCATGCTGCTCCACTGTCATGTGGTGTTCCCCAGGGTTCAGTTTTAGGTCCCTTGCTTTTTTCATTGTATCTACTTCCTTTTGGGTCTATTCTTAGAAAACATGGTATTTATTTCCATTGTTATGCAGCCGACTGCCAGATTTATGTACCCTTAAAACGACATGACACCTGTTCTATTACACCTCTT